>NC_092335.1:107537500-107540000 GCF_046630445.1 Rutidosis leptorrhynchoides | reverse complement strand
TCCGCTCATCCGAACCGACAATCATTCCGGTGTAATTTAAGAAGTCAACAAGCTTCGCGCTCGAGTTGTGGCCTTGGAAAATATAGTGCAAAACGTACCAGCATCAGCAACATCACCGGCACCAACATCAATACCAATACCACCAACAACCCAAGTTTCAACATCACACACCTCAACATTACAATCTATACCCCAAGCATAATCTTCATTCTACATGGCGATTATGTAATCTCTAATGAGTTTAATATTATATTGACTCATTAAATCCAAGATTACATCTGAAGAAAATATATATGTATATATGTTTTCATAAAGATTGTAATTAAAAATTCTTTTGTACAAACTGTTAATGGTAAAAATATTTTAACGGGTAGGTAATACCCGAAGAATATTTAGATTTCACTTTAATAAGTTATACGGTACATTCTTCGAATCTGATTCAACATTCATTTACTATCCTACTTACATCCACAGATATACGTATCCGTTCACCGCAAAATAATCATTTTCATTCAATTTCATTTTTGGATTTTGATCTATCAGAATCCAACAAGTGGCATAATGAAGAAAACATTGGACAAAATAAATTTTTTAGAAACAAACAAATTAATTATGAGAAATTTTGTTAAGAATCCACGCTAACTATTCCTAGCTAACTGTTCCTAGCTAACTGTTAATTCCTTATTACATTTATTTATCGCAATTTAATTATCGCAATTTAAATTCTCGCAATTTTATTTATTGTCATTTAATTTCTGTTATTTATTTTACGCACTTTAAATATCGGGACACGTATACAAGGTTTTGACATATCATATCGACACATCTATATATATTATTTGGAATAACCATAGACACTCTATATGCAGTAATGACCGAGTTAGCTATACAGGGTTGAGGTTGATTCTAAATAATAATATATATACTTTGAGTTGTGATCGAGTCTGAGACATGTACACGGGTCACGATACATATTAATTAATTCGAATATTATATATTAAACTATATATGAATTATTGGACTTTTAACTGTGGACTATCGACTGTGGACTGCCAACATTGGACAATTAAAATGAATTAAAATATTGATTATAACATATGAAACTAAACAATTCTTCAAGTTTTCCTCTTGATTTCATCTTAAATCTCGTTTGTATCTTGACAATTACAATCTGCGTTCAAATCTTTCATGATTCTTGAAAACACCTCAATCGAGAGGATGAACCAATCGCACTTCATCTACAGAAAGAAAGATTGATGCGTATAGTTATGCACCTGAAAACTCTCAGAAACTGAGTAAACGTTTAACGCGTAACTGTGCTAATTCCTTTAGCGTTATTATTACCGAAAATAACTTTGCAATCTATTTCCAAGTTAGTCAATTTTGTCACAGCTCCAGCAAGTTAACTTCGACTTTTCATTCGAAACAACTTTATTATAACCTTGATATATATGCGTGCTCTTTTATTGTTACCGGGGAACCTTTTATATTCCACCATAGTACCATCGGCATTTAATTATCTAAAAACACAATTCTCCTGAAACCACCTCGAATTGATAACCGATGATTCAAATATCGTAGCATTAAATGCAGAGGAAATGAAAAAAATGTAGATGGTCTAAACGGCCAAAAGTTTAATGATAAAGAAGGGAGTGTTAGGAACGCTCGATAGAAAATTTGGTACTGAAAAACAGATTGAGCAAACCATGAAGGGGACTAAGGCCAAATACAAAGACCATACCATATATTCAAAGAAACCAGGTAATTCTGGATCCGATGAAATCTTCAACGAATATCTTTCTCCGTACTCATGTTAAAATCTTGCAGAAAATTTTTCTTCGTCAACCATCGAACTTAGAAATTCCAAAATATCATCATAAATATCTTCGATATTTCCGAAGATATTTTCATAAATATCCTCGTCCAAAATTATTTATCTCTTCGTGCTATCTATATTACATTATAAAGGAAACTACTTTAGTTTCTAAATTTCTTTAAAATTCGAGTTTGAATTATGAGTGATTTTGAAGTAGTGTTGGAAATTGATGCATGAGTTAGTATAATATAATGACACTTGATCAACGTAATTATATTACAGTAAGTCATGCTGAGTTTCTGATGAAACGTGATGATTCACAGACCATACGTCATCATGTGCCATGTTACACGACTCTTACAGTCTATCTAATCTCCAAACATATCAAGAATATATCTTCTTGATAGTTCTATCTTTTCTTGAATTCTGGTAATTTAACAAATCAAGATCGTGCTATTACAATCTCTCTCTTAGAACATTAGTCATGTTCATTCAAAACTCCATGCCTATGAATTCTGGACCATTATTCGCTTGACTTAAAGTTGGGAAAAGAAAATAAAAGTATGGAACTCCAAAATATAAAGGAAATGAAGAAAATAGAATTGTAGTGAAATATCAGACAAAGCAATCGAGAAAGATTTTCGCATTTAATCGAAGAGAATCCTAATTTCCTTAATTACCTAA
>NC_092335.1:107415000-107532500 GCF_046630445.1 Rutidosis leptorrhynchoides | reverse complement strand
TCAATAGCTTATATACTTACTTATATATTCATTTTATATATTTCAAATAAGTAAGAGTATTAATTTTTGTTATGTTATATATATGAAATATATATATATTTTTATATATATATCATTGATTTGTTAAAAAAAAATAGTAATTGTAATACTAAATTAATACTAGTAATGATAAAAATAATAATATTGTTAATATTAATAATAATGATACTACTATTAATGATTTTATTAATAAAAATGTTAGTTTTATAATAAATCTTATAATAATGATAATAAAAGTAGTTTTTAATAAAATGAAAAATTTAATAATAATGATAATGAAAATAATAATTTTGATAATAATACATAATACTTAATAATAATTATTATTACAATCTTATTGCTAATGATAATCTTAATAATAAAACTTTTGTTGATAATAATAATAATAATAATAATAATAATAATAATAATAATAATAATAATAATAATAATAATAATAATAATAATAATAATAATAATAATAATAATAATAATAATAATAATAATAATAAGTCTACAATGATACTAATACTAATATTAATCATAGTAATAATAGTTTATATTATTTTCAAAATAACAATAATAATAATAATACTCTTAATCATAATAATACTTATATTGATATTAATAATGCTAATAATAGCATCAATAATACTTAATGATGTTACATAATAGCAAAATGATAATAATAATAAAAATAATAATAATAATCATGATATTACTAATACCTAATAATAATAATAATTGATAATTACTACTTATTTTAGTGATATTAATAACAATAATAATAATCATAATACTAATATTAATAACAATAACAATAATAATTATAACAATAATAATTATATTAATAATAATAATAATAATATTAATATTAATAAGTAATAATAATAATAATAATAATAATAATAATAAATAAATAAATACATAAAGACTACCTCAAAACCTCTTCCAAAAAGAAAACGCCCCAAGCCGGGTTCGAACCCGAGACCTCTCGCTCATACATAAACACTCATGACCATCGAACCAGTTATGTTTTTCTATTAATATTCCATCTTATATCTATATATCACTTATCTATCTGTTTCTCGATTCTTCTTCTTCTCCTTCAATATCAAAATCGACCAGAATCAAACCAAAGTATTTAACAAGCTTTAAAGTTCAAATTATATCAGTAATTGAAATAGAAACGTCTTCTAATGGGTGACTGAATTAATTTAAAACAGAAAAAAAGAGAAAATCGAGCTGTTAAAACAAAAGAACACGATGAAACAACTCATCATGTGATTTTTAATTGCAAAGGGTTTTAGCTTTGGACTTCTACACGAATTAGATTCTAAATGACTCCTAGAAACTTTCTGCATCAACAATTTAATTAGAAACACAAACACGAATTCAAAGTTCACGATGAACTTAATGTTTGACTTTTTAAAAAAATACGTTTGACTTCAAAATTTGAATTCAATACAAACTTAAGATTTGAAACTTTACAGAAAGTTTATATGAACGATTACTATCATCTTTGAATTATTAAATTTTGAATTTATTTTCGAATTTAAAGTTTTGGGAAAAATAGAAGAAATAGAGGTATGGACTCATTTTTTTGTTTATAATTCGTTTCATTTTCTTTTTCATTCTTCTTGAATTACAGTCCAGACTTTATAAAGCCTGAATATGTTTATAATATCCACAAGATTCGAATACATTTGTTTGGTAGCAGATATGAGTTCGACCTCTAATAGAACTTTAGATAGGAAGTTCAATCAGATAATTAAAAATCAATTTAGACAGCGATATCTAACAAATTGGGGACACAAAACAAAATTGAAAACAGTTTGATAGATATAGGAAACTGATTCGTACGAATTTTTCTAATTTATAGTTTATATATAATAAATATTAATTAATAATTGTATTAGTAATAATAATAATTATGTTAATAATAATAAATAAATAATAATAATACGAATAATAATAAAAATGATAATGATCATATTATTAATGTTAATAATAATAAAATATATTATTTTCTAATAATCACAATTACAATAATGATAATAATAATAATTTATAATAATAATAATAATCTTTAATGAAAATGGTAATAATAATATTTAATAATATTACTAATATTAATCATATAGTTAAAATTATAATTTTACTACTAGTGACAATAATAATGATATTAACAAATCAAATATAACAATTTCAGTATTATAATTTTAATGATATTGATATTAAAATTAATAATGATATTAAATGTAATAATAATAATATAATAATTATAATTAACTTTTAATTACTTTTAATATATTTATATTACAATTTATATTACATACTATATGACTACATCTATTGAATATTTATTATTTATATATTTTATAAATACTTCAATATAGAAATCTTTTATATCTATAACTATATAGATTTATAATAATATCATATATCTATTTATATATATTTATTTTAATAACAACTTAATTATTTTGTTTGTTATCTTACATTTTTAATTCTAATTGATGAATGTATACTTTTTAATTTAAATTATTATATATACACTTATGTATATATATGTATGTATATATATATATATACATATATATATATATGTATATATATATATATATATATATATATATATATATATATATATATATATATATATATATATATATATATATATATCATTAATTACACATTGGTTCGTGAATCATCGGGAATAGTCAAAGGTTACTGAATCAATGTAAACAATTAAAAAAAAATTGAGACTCAACATTATTTTCGTGTCGAAATCATAAGATTTAAGTTTAAATTTGGTCGGAAATTTTTGGGTCGTTACAGTACCTACCCGTTAAAGAAATTTCGTCCCGAAATTTGATCGAGATCGTCATGGCTAACAATAAGAATGTTTTTATGACTAATATGAGTTGACAAATAGAGTTTTATCACCATTGAGTAATATAGATAAAACAATTCGACGTTCGCTTTCTCAGTAGCAAAAGCGCTTCTCTTTGCCCCTTAAGTAGAAGGACAAGTTATGTGAAGCGTACGAGTGAAGTTATCACAAAAGAGTGACAATGAGTAAATGCTTGTTCATCTTAACCGGTGACGTATTCACGATTGATTTCTGGAATTCATGAGATTTAGAGAAAATCTTCGTAATAAGATTTGATTCTTCGGTAATTAAGAAAATTAGGAACCTCTTTGGTTAAATGCGATAATCTGTCTTGATTGCTCTGTCTGATATTTCACTATAAATCCAACCCCTTTGTTTCCTTATTTCCACAGCTCATATCTTCTATTCTTTCTCCCTCAATTCATATTTTAAAACATTCGTCAATATGCTTGATCCAGTTCTGATCCTTGACATGTTCCTAACTATCGCAATAATTATCCTTCTTTTCCAACTCCCTCCAGAGGAATCTGTTTACTTCTATTTCGCTCTTTGGGTGGTGATTTTCATAATCCTTCCTTGTATTTGTCTTTCCATAATTATTGACATCTACGGTTAATGATCTCTTCTATTTGCTGCGATTTATACTCCCATTTATATTTAGAAGCTTTGTGCTTTTGTTTTCTCTTCTTGCCTTTGTGTGAAGCAAGTAATGGTCCAGAATTCGTAGGTATGAAATTCGGAATGAACATAGCTAATGTTCTGAGAAAGAAATTGTGATAGCACGATCTTGATTTATCAAATTACCAGAATATCCTGGAAAAAAAAGATTTATCAAGAAGATATAATCTTAACATGTTTGGAGATTAGGTAGAATGTAAGAGTCGTGTAACATGGCATATGATGACGTTATGATCTGTGAATCATCACGTTCCATTAGAAACTCAGCATGACTTACTGTAATATAATCACGTTGATCAAGTGTCATTATATTATACTAATTCAAGCATCAATTTCCAACACTACTTCAAAATCATTCATAATTCAAACTCTAAGTTTTCAGAGATTTAGAAACTAAAACAGTTTTCTTTTATGATATAACACAGATAGCGCGGAGAGATAATTAATATCGAACAAGAATATTTATGAAGATATCTTCAGAAATATTGAGGATATTAATAATGAAAGATACGATAATATCCTAGAATTTTAGAATCAAATTGTGATGAAGAAATTTATTCACGATGATTTAGAGCGATTAAGGAGTAAGGTATTCGCTAAAGATTTCATCAGAAATAGAATCATCAGGATTCTTTATGTACAAGTTCAGTCCTTGTGATTTGTTCAGAGTCTCCTTCATGGTTTGCTCAATCCTTTTTTCAGTACAAATTTTCCATTGAGTGTTTCCAACACTCCATTCTTTATCATCAAACTTTTGACTGATAAGGCAGTCTTCAGTTTTCACTGCTTCGTCAGCTTTTTCAAAACTCGTAAAACTGATTCATAGGCTAAAGCGCTTTTTAGAAATTTAGAATTGAAGTTCGCAAATCCAGGAGATAGAAGTTATATATATATATATATATATATATATATATATATATATATATATATATATATATATATATATATATATATATATATATATATATATATATATATATATATATATATATATAGCGATTCGAGATTATCGATTGATGCCTCTCGGTATTTGGTATGGTAATTATCGTTACAAGATGCCGATGAGTATATGATAGGGTCTCAATGAATAAATATAGTGATTTATTGGAGAGATTTAAGCAACAGTGTGATGAGGTTGCTGGTACGTCTGCTGGTAATATGGTGGAATATAAAAGGTTTCCTGGTAACAATAACAATGGTAAACGTATATATCAAAGTTATAATAAGGTTTATTCGAACGAAAAGTCGAAGTTGACTTGCTGGAGCTGTGACAAAATTGGCTATCTCGAACACGAGTTGTAAAGTTATTTTCAGTAATAATAACGCTAAAGGAGTTAGCATAGCTATGTGTTAAGCGTTTACTCAGTTTCCGAGAGGTTTTTTTTCCAGGTGCATAACTATATGCATAAATCTTTCCTTCCGTAGATGAAGTGCGGTTGGTTCATCCTCTCGATTGAGGTGTTTTCAAGAATCATGAAAGGTTTGAACGCAGATTGTAATCGTCAAGATACAGATGAGTTTTAAGATGAAATCAAGTGGCAAACTTGAAGAAATGTTTAGTTTTATATGTTACAATCAATATTTTAATTTATTTTAATTGTCCAATGTTAGTAGTCCACAGTTAGTAGTTCAATAATTCATATATAGTTTAATATATTATTTTCAAATTAATTAATACGTATCGTGACCCATTGTATACATGTCTGATCACAACTCAAAGTATATATATTATTTGAGAATCAACCTCAACCTTGTATAGCTAACTCGAGCATTACCACATATAGAGTGTCTATGGTTATTTCAAATAATATATATAGATGACGTCGATGTGATAGGTCAAAACATTGTATATGTGTCCTGACGATATTTAAAGTGCGTAAAATAAATAACAGAAATTAAATGACGATAAATAAAATTGCGAGAATGAAAATTGCGATAAATAAATTGCGATAATTAAATTGCGATAATTAAATTTGCGATAATTAAATTTGCGATAATTAAACTATAATAGGGAATTAGCAGTTAGCTAGGAACAGTTAGCTAGGATTTTGTTAGCGTGGATTCTTAACAAAATTTCTCATAGTTAATTTGTTTGTTTCTAACAAATTTTATTTTGTCAAATGTTTTCTTTATTATGCCACTTGTTGGATTCTGATAAGTCAAAATCCAAATACGAAATTGAATGAAAAATGGTTATTCTGTGGTGAACGGATTTGTATATCTGTGGATGTAAGTGGAATAGTAAATGACTGTTGAATCAGATTCGAAGAATGTACAGTGTAACTTATTAATGTGAAATCTAAATATTTCTAGGGTATTACCTACCCGTTAAAATATTTTCACCATTAACAGTTTGTACAAAAGAATTTTTAATTACAATCTTTATGAAAATATATATACATATATATTTTCTTCAGATGTAATATAGATTTAATGAATTAATATGATATTAATCTCATTTACTTTATCGTAGAACTAGAATACATAATCTCTAAAATAGAGTTTCATCACCATTGGGTAATATGGATAAAACGATTCGGTTACTTGAAGAGTACGAGGAGAGCTATCATAAAAGAATGAAATGAATATTAAAGTTTCGTTTTAACTTTTGACGTTGTTTTGGTTGAATTTCGGAATTCAAGGGATTCAAAAGAAAATCTTAAAAATCTATAAGATATGATTCTTCGAGATTTAAGGAAATTAGAATCTCTATAATTAAATACGGAGATCTGCCTTGATTACTCTGTCTGGTACTTCCATTATAAATTAAACTCTTTCGCTCCATTATTCTCACCATTTCTATACAATCCACAAATCCAAAAGATTATAAAAATGCTTAATCCAATTCGGATCCTTGTATTCTCCTTTTCCAATTACCATCAGAGGAATCTGTTTTCTTCTACTTCACCCTCGGGGTTATAATGTTTTTAATTCTCCCGTGTCTTTATGTTGCGATAAACATTGATATACACGGTTTATAATTCCTGTGTTTGTGATCGGCTTTATATTTTCCTTTATTTTTCGGAGCTCCATGTTCTTGTTTTCTCTTCCCGACTCCAAGTCAAGCGAACAATGATCCAGAATTCGTAGATATAGAGTTTCAAATGATTATAATGTTCTAAGCATGGTGGAACGTGATAGCACGATTTGATTTTCAAATTTATCAAAATTACAGAAGATAGAACTATCAAGAATATATTCTTCTTGATATGTTCGGAGGTTATGTAGAATGAAAGAGTTATGTAACATGACACATGATGACGTTATGGTCTGTGAATCATCACGTTTCATTAGAAACTCAGCATGAATTACTGTAATATAATCACGTTGATCAAGTGTCATTATATTATACTAACTCATGCATCAGTTCCCAACATTACTTCAATAACTTTCATATTTTAAGCTCGAAAGTTTACAGAATATAGAAACTAATAGTTTCTATATGATGTAACACTGGTAGTACGAAGAGATTAATGATTTCAGATAAGAATAGTTATAAAATATCTCTAGAAATATGGAGGATATTTATAATGAAAGATACGATACTATTTCGGAATATTTAAGATCAGAGGATGATAGAAACTATTGTCTGCAAGGGTTTAGAGTAAGGAGTAAGATATTCACTAAAGACTTTTTAGCAGACATTGAGTCATTTGGATTCTTTGAAGTCAAACTTATTCTTTGTGATTTGTTCACGACTTTCTTCATAGTTTCGCATAATCTGCTTTTCGGTACTAAATTTTCTATTGAATGTTTCCATTATAATGGTACACAGGAAGCACGGAGAGGTATATAATTTCGGACGAGAATATTTATAAAAATATCCTCAGAAATATCGAAGATATTGATGATGATATTTTTGGAATTTCTAAGTTCGATGGTTGATGGAGAAAGATTTTTCCGCAAGATTTTAACATGACTTCGGAGCAATATATTCTCTAAAGATTTCAACGGATCCAGAATTATCTGGATTCTTTGAATATAGGGTATGGTCCTTGTATTTGTCCTTGGTCTCCTTCATGGTTAGCTCAATCCGTTTTCCAGTTCTAACTTTTCTGAGCTTTTCCTACATACTATTTTTTATTATCAAACTTCTGGCTGTTAAGATCATTTACGGTTGTCTACGGTTTCTACTGCTTCATTCAGCTTTTTCAATATTCAGATTATTGATTTGTAGACTGGGTGTTTTTCAAAATTTCAGAATGGAAGGTCATTATTCTAAGAGATAGATGTTATATGTATAACTGTTGATGTAGATATGCTGTGAGTTTTCAAAGTACTGATTGCCAATTCCTCTACATTTACTGCTACCATATCTGAATCATTGGTTATCGATCCGAGGTGATTTCAAGAGAATTGTGTTTTTAGATGATTAAACGCTGACGGTAATATGGTGGAATATAAAAGGTTCCCCTGTAACAATAAAAGAGCACGCATATATATCAAGGTTATAGTAAGGTTGTTTCGAATGAAAAAAAAAATTGAAGTTGACTTGCTGGAGCTGTGACAAAATTTGTTATCTTGAGAAGGGATTGTAAAGTTATTTTGGGTAATAATAATGCCAAAGAAGCTTGCACAGATATGTGTTAAACGTTTACTCATGTTCCGAGTGTCTTCATGTGCATAACTATATGCATAAATCTTTCCTCCCGTATATGAAGTGCGGTTGGTTCATCCTCTCGATTGAGGTGTTTTCAAGAATCATGAAAGGTTTGAACGCGGATTGTAATCGTCAAGATACAAATGAGGTTTAAGATGCAATCAAGTGGCAACCTTGAAGAATTGTTTAGTTTCATATGTTATAATCAGTATTTTAATTCATTTTAATTGTCCAATGTTGGCACTCCACAGTCTATAGTCCACGGTTAACAATCCAATAATTCATACATAGTTTAATATATAATATTCGAATTAATTAATTCATATCGTGACCCGTGTACATGTCTCAGACTCGATCACAACTCAAAGTATATATATTATTTGAGAATCAACCTCAACCCTGTATAGAGAACTCGATCATTACTGCATATAGAGTGTCTATGGTGATTCCAAATAATATATATAGATGCGTCGATATGATATGTCAAAACCTTGTATACTTGTACCGATATTTAAAGTGCGTAAAATAAATAGCAGGAATTAAATGACGATAAATAATGTTCGTAAAGTAATTAACAGAAATTAAATGACGATAAATAAAATTGAGAGAATGTAAATTGCGATAATTAAATTGCGATAAATAAAATGTAATCAGTTAGTTAGGAATAATTAGCTAGGAACAGTTAGCGTGGATTCTTAACAAAATTACTCATAGTTAATTTGTTTGTTTCTAACAAATTTTATTTTGTCAAATGTTTTCTTCATTATGCCACTTGTTGGATTCTGATAGATCAAAATCCAAATATGAAATTGAATGAAAAATGGTTATTCTGTGGTGAACGGCTATGTATATCTGTGGATGTAAGTAGGATAGTAAATGACTATTGAATCAGATCTGAAGAATATACAGTGTAACTTATTAATGCGAAATCTAAATATTCCTCGGGTATTACCTACCCGTTAAAATATTTTCACCATTAACAGTTTGTACGAAAGAATTTTTAATTACAGTCTATATGAAAAAATATATATACATATATATTTTCTTCAGATATAATCATGGATTTAATGAGTCAATATGATATTAAACTCATCTGATTTATCGTTAGAACTAGAATACATAATCTCTAAAACATTAGAGATTACATAATTGCCAGGTAGAACGAAGATAAATGATGTAGAACGATATGTAGAATGTTGATTATACTCGAGGTACATAATGATATGTTGAGGCGTGTGATGTTGAAACTTGGGTTGTTGGTGATACTGGTATTGATGTTGATGGTACTGTTGGTGTCGTTGATGTTGCTGAATCTGGTACGTTTTGCACCATATTTTTCAAGGCTACAAATCGGGCGCGTAGTTCGTTGACTTATTATTCCTGGATGATTGTCTGTAAGAATGGGCGAATGAATAAGGTTTAGAATTTTAGATAGAATTTAATCGTGGCGAGATATTCGGGAAATGAGGGTGATAATGGTGTTTCGGACTGGTTCACCGGTAAGTACTTCGGGTTCTTCGTCAAGAGGTAAATTCGGTTGGTGAAAAGGATCGCCTTCTTCGCGTCTCCATTGATTAAGTTGACTACGAACCCATCAGATGAATTGAGGATGGATGATTGGTTGATTCATTCTGGTGACTCTGCTTTCGGAACTCGAGTGATACTCTATGTCGGAATAGCTGTCGGAATCTAAAGGACTCGAACTGGTTGAGGGATTCATCTCGTACAATCAGATGAAGGATTTTCGATAAGAAATAGAATAGGATGTAGATTAGTACCATGTAATACATAATTTACATATGCATATATAATACTAAAATCTCATAAATTACGGAGGAATCTACAGAATCTGTCAGGCAAAGGTAACAATGACAGATACGCTAAGATATGAATTAGCAGATACGCTAAGATATGAATTTTGTCTATACACTATTCATGCAATCATTGCAGTATGATGTGTCTAGACTAAAAATGATAAGCAGGTAATTTTTCGACAAAAATGATAAGCAAAACTTTTGACATGCAGACACGGTCGAAGTCCAGACTCACTAATGCATCCTAAGGACTTATCAGTTAGACACACTAATGCAGACCCGGTTCACTAAGACCACCGCTCTGATACCAACTGAAAGGACCCATTCTAATCCATCCGGACGAAGTCCATATTGATTATAAACGATTCTCAACAGTTGATTACATCGCGAGGTATTTGACCTCTATATGATACATTTTACAAACATTGCATTTAATTTTAAAAGACAATCTTTCTTTACAACGAAAATTGACAGCATGCATACCATTTTAGAATATATCCAACTATAATTGACTTAATAATAATCTTGATAAACTCGACGACTCGAATGCAACGTCTTTTGAAATATGCCATGAATGACTCCAAGTAATGTTTCTAAAATGAGCAAATGCACAGCGGAAGATTTCTTTCGTACCTGAGAATAAACATGCTTTCAAGTGTCAACCAAAAGGTTGGTGAGTTCATTAGTTTAACATAATTAATCATTTCATAATTTTAATAGACCACAAGATTTCATATTTCCATTTCTCATAAACATACTTCCCATGCATAGAGATAAAAATATCATTCATATGGATTGAACACCTGGTAATCGACATTCACAATATACATATAAGAATATCCCCATCATTCCGGGATCCTCCTTCGGACATGATATAAATTTCGAAGTACTAAAGCATTCGGTACTTTGGATGGGGCTTGTTGGACCCGATAGATCTATCTTTAGAGTTCGCGTCAATTAGGGTGTCTGTTCCCTAATTCTTAGATTACCAGACTTAATAAAAAGGGCATATTCGATTTCGATAATTCAACCATAGAATGTAGTTTCCATTACTTGTGTCTATTTCGTCAAACATTTATAAAAGCAGCGCATGCATTCTCAGTCCCAAAAATATATATTGCAAAGGCATTTAAAAAGGGAGCAAATGAAACTCACGCATATAAGTATTGTAAAACAGTTAATAAAGCATTTGCATGTATTCTCAGCCCAAAAATATATATAAAAAGGGAATAATGAAACTCACACATATAAATATTGCAAAATAGTTATTAAAACATTGCATGTATTCTCAGCCCAAAAATGTAATAAGTAAAAAGGGAAAATGAAACTCACCGTATTATATTTTGTAGTAAAAATACATATAACAACATTGAACAACTAAACAATGCAAGGTTGGCCTCGGATTCACGAACCTATATCAATTATATATATTAACACATTGTAATTGTAATATTAATCAACTAAGTTTATTGATGTTTCGCGAGGTGTATATAAAATAGCTTATATTTTTACTAGGAAATACTATTAAATACGATACAATTTTACACAAGATATTTATTTATTTAGAGAATGGATATACTTAAACCTTGCTACAACACTTATAGGCAGTGTACCTAATCGTACAGTAGTGTAGTTTTTAGTAAGTCCGGTTCGTTCCACAGGGAATCTTTTTAAACAAAGCTTAACGCTATATTAGTTTACTTTTATAAAAATACAAATATATATATATATAAGTAATATTATTATTATAAAGGGGGGTTTTTACCGTTTAATGACCGGTTTGTCGATTTTAAAACTTTAGTCGCAGTTAAAACCAAATGTAAAATAATAAATAAATACAAGACTTAATTTAAAGTGTAAAGTAAATAACGATAATGAAATTGCGATTAATAAAAATGCGATAAAATAAAATTGCGATAATTAAAAAGTACGATAATTAAAAGTGAAATTAAATAAAATAACAATAAAAATGCGATAATTAGAAGTGCAATTAAATATAAAATAAAGGAAATTAAATATGAAATAAAAGAATTATGCTTATTTAAACTTCCGTAATCATGATGGTTGACGTGTTGATTTTAGTTTTATGCCCATGGGTTAATTGTCCTTTGTCCTGGATTATTTAATATGTCCATACGGATTTGTCCATAATAGTCCATCAGTCATAAATATAAAGAACGAAAGCCTTCGTCAAATTATTCTTATTCCCGAAGTCAAATATTCCAACTAATTGGGGATTCGAATTGTAACAAGGTTTTAATACTTTGTTTAATGAATACACCAGGTTATCGACTGCGTGTAAACCAAAGTTTTACTACTTTGTTAACAATTACACCAATTACCCTTGAATGTAATTCACCCCTGTTTCAACAAGTCTATTAACTATTAATCCAGTTCCGTGTCACGTAAAATGAATAATTATTGGTATTTATAGATATCCCGCCCACCGTACCCAGTCAAGCGTATGTGGTTATATATAAATACGTCGAATTATAAGTTTGTATATTAAATTAACAAGGTATTGTTTAGTTAATATAAAACCCATTAATAGCCCATAGTCTAATTTCCACAAGTGTCGTTCTTTTGTCCAAACCCCAATTATGGTACAAAGCCCAATTACCCAATTTTAGTAATTAGCCCAACATCATGATTACTTCGGATTAAATAAGCATAATAATTACTTAGCTACGAGACATTAAATTAAAAAGGTTGAACATAACTTACAATGATTAAAAATAGCGTAGCGTTACACGGACAGAATTTTGACTTACACCCTTACAATATTCGCTAACATACCCTTATTATTAGAATTATAATTAAAATTAAAATTAAAATTAAAATATAAATATAAATATTTACGTATTATGAGAGAAGAAGAAAAAGGATGGATTTTGCGATCAGAATTCGGTTGCTTTTATAGGGAGTTTCAGAAATTGGGGCTCCGCGACTCGCGGCCCTTTTGGCCTTCAAACTCCGCGAGTCGCGGAGTTTGCTTTTACAGCTCACACGAGTTTGGCTCTTTGTTTACCGACGGTTTTAAATATTTATATAATATATAAATAATTATAAGAATTATTTAAATATTATATTATATTTATGTGCATAGTTGACTTGTAATTTTTAGTCCGTTGCGTCGAGCGTTGAGAGTTGACTCATGTCCCGGTTTCGGATTTTCGAACGTCCTTGCGTACAATTTAATATCTTGTACTTTGCGTTTTGAATCTTGTACTCTTGTAATTTCGAGACGTTTCTTATCAATAATTGGAACCTCTTTGATTGTATTTTGTACTTTTGAGCTTTTTGGTCGTTTGCGTCTTCAATTCGTCAAATCTGTCTTTTGTCTTCACCTTTTATTATTTAAACGAATATCACTTGTAAATAGAACAATTGCAACTAAAAGCTTGTCTTTCTTGAGGAATAATGCTATGAAATATATGTTCGTTTTTAGCATTATCAAATATTCCCACACTTGAGGGTTTGCTTGTCCTCAAGCAACATCGTCTTGAAATACTAGAATCACTTCTTTATTCTTCACACTTTGTACTTCAGTGATTTCTATACGGTGGTATAAACAATGGTAGTAACGATATGGTTTACAGTCCCACATGACTATAAAAATTTAGATCCATTAAGGAAATTGGATATTTATGAAAACATTTGATCTTTTGAAAATTAAATCTAGTTTTTACCCTAGATAAGTTTTCCGGAATAACCCTTCACCGGTGTTTGCAAAATATTTTTGTGGGCTTGGTGGGTTTCAGATTTGAAAATTTTACCTCAAAACTTATGGTTTTGTGTCACCCACTTGCTAACCTTGTATTTGGAAAGCAACACGTCTAGTTTACTTGTCCCGTATATTACCTTTCGGTAAACTACCGTCTGGTTGTAAAGGAAAGCGTTGAACAAGTAACTGTTAAGGCAATGTCCCCTGACATGCTTTTAATTATGGTCTATAATGTATCGGACGCAATTACTATCCTTAGTAGGAGCAATAGTAAAGCTCACCCTTATGATTTTTCGGTCTGGCAAAAGGTCCTGTCTTTGACCACTATGCAACCACCGTTCTTACGGTTGACACCCGATTTAGTTCAGGTGACCTAATGAATTCCAAGTGAATTCCTAGGATTTTACGTTCAATGGTAATGAATGCATTGAAAATAGGGTTTTCAGAAAACAAATCGGTTTGTAATTTTTATTAAAATATTTTCTCGTTCAAACTCGAGTTTAGATATCATTGAATTCCATGAGTTTGTAATTCTCAATCTTTAAGGTCAATCTCAAGGATTGAGTAATATCAGGCTTAAAAGCTGATTTTTGATCTTTTAAGCAGATTATCCTTTCTGGGGATCTGATTCATTAGTCTTATCCAGCTAATTTGCATGGTGCCCCCCCATTTTACGAGATAAATCCTTCTCATGGTTAGGATAAATCTGACCACTTGACGACCCTGTTTAATGCTGAGGTCCGTGGATTTCTTGCTGATTTTAGTGATGACTTTTCTAGATTTTTCGTCAACCTACAGCTGGTCTGGACGACAACTTCATGACCTAAATCAAGAAGCGCGTGTCTTTTTCGGAAGACTTTACTTCCTTTTAATGATGGAATTGATTCATCGTGTAGATCCATCTCTTCTTTTCTTTCATCGGGTAAAACAGTTTAGTTTAGTCCAAAGCAAAAGTATTTTCAGTTATTTGTTACAGATATATGTGACATATGTTTAAGATAACTTGGTAAATTTTCCCACACTTGGCTTTTATTTTCCTTTTTATCGTCCTCTATTCCATTTTAAATGAATTTTAACATTTTGGTTTGTTTCTCAATTTATGTCCTTTCCGAGGTAACAATAATTTCGGTGTTAAAACCTAGTTTTATCATTCATAAATATGTATAAACATGATTTTGAGTTCATTTAATTGAAAATTTTGAAAAATTTTACTAGAATTGGGTAGTCAGTATATAAGACTAGGGCTGTTCTTTATTATCAGAGAGCACTAGATTCTAATACAACTACTGCTTTACTAGTATTTTTAATGGTAACCAAGTGTTTAAAGTAAAAATTTTAAAATCCGGAAGAATTTAACCCTTTCCCACACTTAAGATCTTGAAATCCCTCATTTGCAAGAAATCAGTAACAATTTAAATTATTGAGCGTGATTTGTGTGAAAATGATTAAATTTTTACCAAAGTTTCCAAATATATTGGCGTTTGTTTGCTGAATGATAAATGGTGCACATCATTTGTTCATTCCGTCTTGTTGTTATTTCACATATATTTTGCATCTTGTCGTCAAAATTAGTTGCTTTTGCTGAACTTAATGCCAGTCTTTGAAAATACGTTGTTTTACCCTGTTGTGTACATAAGATAAACGGCAAACATATATACATATTTTTGAAGTTTGGTATATTACCCCACATTCAAAAATTATTAAAATCTAAGAATAAAAGTTAGAAAATTATAAAAACTATTACAATATTAACATAAGTATTAAACGTATCAACATTAACAAATTACAAAATAAATAAAACTAAGTAGACTAGGGATGATACTGGTACCAATAGGGGTTCCATGCATAACCATAGGTACTATAAAATGCTTCGGCTGGGTTATACGTAGGATACGGTGGTTGCATCTCTATAGACCAGGGAGGGAATATGGGTTTTGGTGTAGGAATATAGTTTCTACCTATATGTTGGCAATGAGCTATGATTTGGTTTTGATGAACTTGCCAATCTTCAAATGCTCTCTGTCTAGCATTTTCGTACTCCTGTGAAGCTATAAACCTTTGCATTTCTTGCATTTCATTTCCCCCTCCTACATTACCTTGCTGTTGGTTTCTCTCAACCTGTGGATGTCTACCATGGTATTGGACTGCGGCGTTATTTCGCCTCTTCAAAACTTTCGCACCATGGTATACATTTAAACCTATAGTATCGCGGGGTTCTGGTTCTTCGACTAATAATCCCCCCCGACTTATATCCGCACCGAGATATTCAGCAATCAAAGTAATAAAAATACCACCTCCTATTATGCTATGCGGTCTCATCCCCCTAACCATAGCTGATAAATAATAACCCACACAATAAGGTATACTTACAGCACTTTGTGGGTCTCGAATACACATATGGTAAAACAAATCCTGTTCATTTACCTTTTCCTTGTTCTTACCTCTTTGTGTAATCGAATTAGCTAAAAACCTATGAATCACTCTTAATTCAGCTCTATCTATATCCAAATAAGAGTAATTTCCCCCTTTGAATCGGTGATGGCTTGTCATTTGACTCCATACACCATGTGTATCAAAATTTTCATCTATCTTTCTACCATTTAGTATCAACCCTCTACAATCGGCAGATGCTAACTCCTCAGGCGTATATATACGTAAAGCCTGAGCCATGTCTAGTAAAGACATGTGGCGCATCGAACCTCCTAACAAAAATCTAATAAAAGATCGATCGGTTAAACTAGCTACCCGATCATTTAATTCTATACTACACAACAATTCTTCACACCATACTTTATATACAGGTCTACGCATGGTGAATAAACGTACCCAGTCATTAAAAGTAGAATTACCATACCTCTGTACAAGTAATTCCCTAATTGGCCCGGCCAATTCTACAGCTTCTAATGGTCCCCATTCTATGACCCTAGGTACCTCAACAACTTTAGAATGAAGAGTATGCAAACCCCTTTGGTATTTTGGATAATCTATCCAAAGTCTGTCAAATCTTAGGTTCGGGTGCAAATCTTCCAAGTGCATATCAGAAAAGGTCATGACTGGATGAGGTATATCTTGCTTGTAGTAGTTATCCACCTCCTGTTGTTCCGCATTCTCAGCAGGAGCATTGCGAGCTTGAGATGAAGATTCACCCCTTTCAGTCTGCAAAACACATCAAACACAATTTTTGTGCATCCAAATATGCATTAGTGTCAGCAAAATCATAAATCAAAATAATTACAATGACATGATCAATTTATATCAAACTTAAGCTTATTTTCACATTTTTATCAAATCTACACTTTTTCAAATAAGCATATACGAAAATGTTCGCCAAGTTCATAAGCATTCAACTCAAATAACATGTCAAAATAATCATTACTAGCAATTAAACAAGTTTCAAATGGCATTATCTCTCAAAAATCAAGTTCATGAATTTTAGACTTGAAAAAGTCCACTTTAATTCTCAAAATCATGTTTAGGCTCAAAGTTTGGATCATTTAACTACCTAAACATGTTACACTACTTAATTTAGCAACAATTCATGACAAAAATCGGCCATAACCTGTTTATATCAAAAAGCCCCAAATTTGCTCAAGAACACAAACCCTAGATTACTCAAAATTTGAAGTTTAAGGCTTCTAATCATGTTAAATAGCATCAATCTAGGTTATACAAGCATAATACATAAACAATTTAAGCATAATTACACTAAAAAGCATCAAAATCAAATTGGGGAAAAAAATTGCTCAAGAACACTAATTTCGGATTAAATGGTGTTTAGGTGTAGAAATTTACCGTTTTTCTTGAGTAATTCCTTGATAGCATCCTTCTCAACATGATTTTAGTAAAAGATTTGATAATTAACGGATAAAAATTGTGATTTTGGGAGTGTTTTTGCGTGTTTTTTCGCTGTTATTTCGCAGTGTTTTCTGTTTTTATGGTGTGGACTGATCAGTTCTGCGTTTATATTTTTTTCTGTATTTTGATCCTCCCGCGAGTCGCGGTGTTTGAAACTTCAAACTCCGCGAGTCGCGGAGTTTGCTTTTTTTTTTATACTAATTAAAATAATTAAGTAATTAATTTTAAAATTTTGTTTCCCTTGTTATTTAGGACGAGGTCGTTTCGGATCAATGTCCTAGTCCGTCCTTCGACAAAATTTTAAAATTTGTCTTTTTGTAGCGATTGTTTTAAAAGCTAAGATTTTTGGGTTTTTTAATGTTTTTGGCATACTTTAATTCAATAAGATTAAAAATAATGATAATAAAAGTTCTCGTCCCTCCCTCGGGTAAAGCAATTTCGGTTCAACGACCTAGTCTTCAACTTACGACGAATTTTAAAAATCATATTTTTAACTTAATGAGATAAAGTAAATTTTTGTTTTTAAATTCACACAATTTAAATATAAAATTCAAAATTAATATTAAAAATTCACACCAAACTTAAAATTTAAAATGCATAAAAATAAAATTCATATTTTAAAAATTAAAAATTCACACCAAACTTAATTTAAAAATTCATATTATAAATTCAAACCAAACTTATATTAATTTTTCAAATATTTACAATTTTAAAAATATTGTTTTTACAAAGTTTACAATATTAATTTAAGATTTAAATATTAATTTAAAAACATGGTAAAAATAAAATTAAAAATCTTTTTGGCTTTTTATCCCATTTTAATCAATCAAATATTATCAAAAATATGCGCCCCTCTTTTCGGTAAAGTAATTTCGGTTCCAAGACCTAATTTAACTCATGACGAATTTTTGAAATATTTTGGGTTGATTGTTTAAAGATATTTATACCTTAAGAATAAACGTTAAATTTCGCAGTGATGTAATAAATTTTTGAATGATATCAATAATTTCGGTCGCCAAACCTAATTTTATTCAATACCAATTTAATACTTTATAGCGAACAAATTAGCGTTTATTATCAAAAGGTTAAAAATAAAAATAAAAAAATAAAAATTGAGACTGTACAGGCTTACCTGTGAGATAGTATTCTTAGTTATATGATCTATCCCATTCATAAGATAGTCGGTTTAATTGGTTTTCCATAGCTACATAGGCGTAACCTCGAGCATTCAGTGTCTTTTCTTCTAAACATATGAACGGTCCGTCTCTGCATAAAGTAACAAATTCGGTATTTGAATAGGTTTGATTATTTGAACATTTACCTCCATGTGACCATTTTCCGCATTTGTGACATCTTTCTAGGTGTCGTGCTCTTCTTTTTACTGCGGATTTTGATTTTTCTTTACCAAATTGTAACTTATTATCTTCGCATTTGGATTCTTTTCTAACTCCGTCCATTCTTTCTCTGATTACTGATACTATTTCACTCGGTAGTGTGTCATTATTACATTTAGTGATCAAAGCGTGTAGCATTAGACCATGGTTTAGTTCACAGGCAGTCTTCATTTTGTAAAAACCTAAAAAAAATAAAAATTCAGAATGGGGGGAGAAGACTAGTTCTTTAGGATCTGCTAGGGAAAGACCATTCGGGTTCCATTTTTGAGTTTTCGAGAACTACACGAAAACAGATAATCTAACTCTAACAGAAATACATAAACCCCTTGATTCTCCCCACACTTAGTCAGCTGTGGTATCGAAATTGTGATTAACATTATTTTCAATTGAATCATCAACAACTTGTATATCTTTGACTTTTACTTCAATCCATTTGTTGATTTCCTCCGTAACTTTCACAAATTCAACTAACATTGCCTTTTCTTTTGACGATAAATTGGATATTAATCGGTTATATAACTTAAAGTTTCCTTTAATCTTAGCATCGTGAATCCGTTTATAAAGTTTCTTCGTTGAACTGTTAAAAATGGATTCATCTAATTTCGTATCATCAACGGCATTCTTTGTGATTGGATCATCATTAAGTGTTTCTTCATCTTCCCCACACTTATGCATTTTTATTGGTCTAACAGTTTTGGTTTGTGGAGATCTAAACTTTCGGTTCACAAAGGTGATCGATGTATCACCATCCCTAAGTGTTATTCTACCTTCTCTTACATCAATGAATGCCTCGGTGGTTTCTAAAAATGGGCGACCTAGAATTAGAGGAATATCAAGGTTTTCCTCCATATTAATCACTATGAAGTTTGCAACAAAGGTCAAACTTCCCACGTTAACAAGTAAATTATTTGCTATTCCAACCGGGTGTTTAATGGTTTGGTCAAATGATTGAACACCTATTTTGGTTGGTTTTAATTTACCCATGCCTAATCTTTTGTATAAGGAAAGAGGCATAATATTTGCACTTGCTCCTAAATCTGTGAGTCCATTATATACAGCACCATCATTAAGTAAGCAAGAAATGATAAATTCACCCGGGTCTCCTGCTTTAGTAAGTCGAGTTGGTTTGTAAACCTTTTTCGGGTGTTCTTTCCTTGGTTCTTTCATTTCTATTTGAATTTCTTGTTCACATTTTTCTTCGTTTCTTGGAATGGGAGGTTTGTATAAGAATTCTTCTTCATCACTCAAATTTGAATCCTCCCTATATTCCAGTTTTGATTTTTCATATGTTGTTGATAACATATTTATGTTTTCATTTTGAAGGTTTTCTTGGGTGGTGAAATTATGATTAACTTCATTGTCAACTTCCATCGGACCATGTATGTAATGTTTAACTCTGTGACCATTAACTTTAAATTCAATCCCATTTGAATTTATTAATTCTATCATTCCGTATGGGAAAACTCTTTTGACTATGAATGGTCCAGACCATCTTGATTTCAATTTTCCAGGAAATAGCTTGAATCGTGAATTGAAAAGAAGAACTCTGTCTCCTTCCTTAAATTCTTTTAAACTTCTGATTCTTTTATCATGCCATTTCTTCGTTCTTTCTTTATAGATTAACGAATTTTCGTATGCTTCATGTCTTAATTCTTCTAATTCGTTTAGTTGACTTAATCGTAGACGTCCGGCTTCATGTATATCAAGATTACATGTCTTCAAAGCCCAAAATGCTTTGTGTTCAATTTCTACTGGAAGATGACATGCTTTTCCATAAACAAGTCTAAAAGGTGTGGTTCCAATTGGAGTTTTGTAGGCTGTTCTAAAAGCCCAGAGTGCATCCTCCAATTTAATGGACCATTCCTTCGGATTTGATCCTACGGTTTTCTCTAGAATACGTTTTAAAGCTCGGTTAGTATTTTCAACTTGTCCACTTGTTTGTGGATGATATGCGGTGGAGATTTTATGAGTTACTCCATATCTTTTAAGAACTTTCTCAAGTTGATTATTACAGAAATGAGTACCCCGATCACTTATTAAAGCTTTCGGTGTTCCAAACCTTGCAAAAAGACGTTTTAAAAAGTTGACTACAACTCGTGCATCGTTAGTTGGGAGAGCTTGTGCTTCCGCCCATTTAGATACATAATCAATGGCTACGAGTATATATAGATTATTATGAGATTTTGGAAATGGACCCATAAAGTCAATACCCCAAATGTCAAATACTTCACATACTTGGATGACATTTTGTGGCATTTCATCACGTTGACTTATTTTTCCGGCCCTTGGAAAAGCATCACAGGATTTGCAAAGAAGGTGTGTGTCTTTGTAAATTGTAGGCTAATAGAATCCAGCATCATAAACTTTTCTTGCTGTTAGTTGAGGCCCATAATGCCCTCCTTTTGGTCCTGTGTGACAATGGTTTAAAATTTTACTAGCTTCATCTTCAAATACACATCGGCGTATTATTCCATCGGGACAACTTTTAAACAGATGTGGATCTTCCCAAAAATAGTGTTTTATATCACTGAAGAATTTCTTTCGTCTTTGGTACGATAATCCTTTTTCAAGGAATCCACATACTAAGTAGTTTGCATAGTCTGCAAACCATGGGATTTCATTATAATCTATCTTCAATAGATATTCATCAGGAAAGTTGTCTTGTATGGCCGATTCATTTAGAACTTCTAATTCAGGATTTTCAAGACGAGAAAGATGATCAGCGGCGAGATTTTCTGCTCCTCTTTTATCTCGGATTTCAATATCAAACTCTAGTAAGAGTAAGATCCAACGGATTAATCTTGGTTTAGCATCTTGTTTTGAAAATAGGTATCTAAGAGCAGAATGGTCGGTATAGACCACCATTTTTGCTAGAACGAGATATGATCGAAATTTGTCAAAAGCAACGACAATAGCAAGTAGTTCTTTTTCAGTAGTTGTGTAATTTATTTGTGCTCCTTGTAACGTCTTAATAGCATAATATATAGGTTGAAATCGTTTTTCAATCCTTTGTCCTAAAACGGCTCCCATTGCAAAATCACTAGCATCGCACATTAGTTCAAATGGTAGATTCCAATTTGGTGTTATCATGATCGGCGCATTAGTGAGTTTCTCTTTAAGAATATTAAAAGATTTGATACACTCATCTGAAAAGATGAATGGAGCATCCTTTTCTAGGAGTTTATTCATAGGAGTGGCAATTTTAGAAAAATCTTTTATGAAACGTCGGTTAAAACCGGCATGCCCTAGAAAACTCCTAACTCCTCTAACATTGGTGGGATGTGGAAGTTTTGCAATTACATCTACTTTAGCTCTATCCACTTCAATTCCTTCTTTTGAAATTTTATGACCAAGAACGATGCCTTCTTTAACCATAAAATGGCAATTCTCCCAATTAAGAACTAGATTTGATTGTTCGCATCTAATAAGCATTCGTTCCAGATTAACTAGACATGATTCAAATGTATCACCAAAGACTGAAAAGTCATCCATGAAAACTTCCATGCATTCTTCTATCATGTCATGAAAAATCGCCATCATACACCTTTGAAAGGTTGCTGGGGCGTTGCAAAGTCCAAATGGCATGCGTTTGTAAGCAAAAGTACCATAAGGGCACGTGAATGTGGTTTTCTCTTGATCTTCGGGTGCTATTGGAATTTGAAAATATCCGGAAAATCCATCTAGAAAACAATAGTAACTATTTACGGCTAATCTTTCCAACATTTGATCAATGAAAGGTAAGGGAAAGTGATCTTTTCTGGTGGCGTCATTTAATTTTCTATAATCAATACACACACGCCATCCTGTTACAGTCCTAGTAGGAATAAGCTCATTTTTTTCATTTGTAATGACAGTCATGCCACCCTTCTTAGGCACGCATTGAACTGGGCTTACCCATGGACTATCAGAAATTGGATAAATTAGACCTGCATCTATCAGTTTAATAATCTCTTTCTTAACTACATCTTGCATATTAGGATTTAGTCTTCGTTGGCGTTGCACATACGTTTTATGACCTTCTTCCATAAGGATTTTATGTGTGCAATACGAAGGACTTATTCCTTTAATATCATGAATCTTCCATGCAATGGCTGGTTTATGAGCTTTCAACACAGAAATGAGTTGTGATTTCTCATTTTCAGTAAGAGAAGACGATATTATTACAGGTAATTCAGATTCATCATGTAAATAAGCGTATTCCAAATGGTTTGGAAGTGGCTTTAATTCTAATTTCGGAGGTTCTTCTATCGATGATTTGTATCGATATCTGTCTTCTTCTTTTAGCATTTGAATTTCTTCTGTTGTTGGTTCATATCCATTAGCTATAAGTGTAGCTAACATTTCAGCTTCATCAATTGGTTCATTACCTTCTCCTAAAGAACATTCTCCTGTTCCTTGTAATTCTGGAAATTCTTCTAATAATTCTGCATGTGCTTCTATAGTTTGAATATAATAACATGTATCATCTGCAGATTGCGGTTGTTGCTGATAATGCTAAAAACGAACATATATTTCATAGCATTATTCCTCAAGAAAGACAAGCTTTTAGTTGCAATTGTTCTATTTACAAGAGATATTCGTTTAAATATTAAAAGTGAAGACAAAAGGCAGATTCGACAAATTATAGACAAAAAGGTCCAAAGAGCTAAAAAGTACAAAAGACAACTAAAAAGGTTCAAAATATTGATGAGGAACGTCTCAAAATGACAAGAGTACAAGTTACAAGACGCAAAGTACGCGATTTAAAATAATACGCGAGGACGTCCGAAAATCCGGAACCGGGACCTGAGCCAAGAAGAAACGCCCGACGCAACGGACCAAAAATATCTAGTCTACTATGCACAAGAATATAATATAATATATATATAATTATATATAATTATATATTATATATATTATTATTATTATATTACGTCGGCAAGAAGAAAACAAAAGTAGTTGGCTGAATCCAGGGTGGCCATGCGACTCGCATGGCCAGAAGCACAAAACCATGCGAGTCGCATGGTGTGAGATTGCTGGTCAGGTCCTATAAATAGCCAGTTTTCTGACGAGTTTAACATCTTTTTTTTCTCTTCCTCTTCATAAGTAATATATATTTATATATATAATTTATATTTTAATTTTAATTATAATTCTAATAATAAGGGTATGTTAGCGAATGTTGTAAGGGTGTAAGTCGAAATTCTGTCCGTGTAACGCTACGCTATTTTTAATCATTGTAAGTTATGTTCAACCTTTTTACATTAATGTCTCGTAGCTAAGTTATTATTATGCTTATTTAAAACGAAGTAATCATGATGTTGGGCTAATTACTAAAATTGGGTAATTGGGCTTTGTACCATAATTGGGGTTTGGACAAAAGAACGACACTTGTGGAAACTAGACTATGGGCTATTAATGGGCTTTATATTTGTTTAACTAAATGAAAGTTTGTTAATGTTAATATAAAGATTTACAATTGGGCGTCCCTATAAATTACCATATACACTCGATCGGACACGATGGGCGGGGTATTTATATGTACGAATAATCGTTCATTTAACCGGACACGGGAATGGATTAATAGCCACTAGAATAATTAAAACAGGGGTGAAATTACATTCAAGGGTAATTGGTGTAATTGTTAACAAAGTAGTAAAACCTTGGTTTACACGCAGTCGATAACCTGGTGTATTCATTAAACAAAGTATTAAAACCTTGTTACAATTCGAATCCCCAATTAGTTGGAATATTTATCTTCGGGTATAATAATAATTTGACAAGGACACTTGCAATTTATATTTATGACTGATGGACTGTTATGGACAAAAACCAGACGGACATATTGAATAATCCAGGACAAAGGACAATTAACCCATGGGCATAAAACTAAAATCAACACGTCAAACATCATGATTACGGAAGTTTAAATAAGCATAATTCTTTTATTTCATATTTAATTTCCTTTATTTTATATTTAATTGCACTTCTAATTATCGCACTTTTATTTATTGTTATTTTATCGCACTTTTAATTATCGTACTTTTTAATTATCGCAATTTAATTTTATCGCATTTTTATTATTCGTAATTTCATTATCGTTATTTACTTTACGCTTTAATTTAAAGTCTTGTATTTATTTTATATTTTACATTAGGTTTTAACTGCGACTAAAGTTTTAAAATCGACAAACCGGTCATTAAACGGTAAAAACCCCCCCTTTATAATAATAATATTACTTATATATATATTTGTATTTTTATAAAATTAAACTAATATAGCGTTGAGCTTTGTTTAAAGATTTCCCTGTGGAACGAACCGGACTTACTAAAAACTACACTACTGTACGATTAGGTACACTGCCTATAAGTGTTGTAGCAAGGTTTAAGTATATCCATTCTATAAATAAATAAATATCTTGTGTACAATTGTATCGTATTTAATAGTATTTTCAGCGTAAAATTTAATAGTATTTTATACCCCTCTGCTTTGACATAAAGTATTTTTGGCGCCGCTGCCGGGGATCTAACATTCGCCGAAGCGAAACGCCATATTTTTAATTTTTAAGTTATAATTAGTTTTTGTAAAATTTATATTTTTGTTTAAAAATCAAAAAAAAAAAAAAAAAAAAAAAAAAAAAAAAGTATTTTAAGTATATTTTTAAGTTTTTCTTTTATTTTTACAAAATTATAAAGTATTTTAAGTTTATTTTTAAGTTTTTATTCTAATTATATATATATATTTTATTTAAATTTAAAACAGAAAATAAAAGAAATTAAATATAAAATAATACGTGACCCGTCATTTGAACCAGTCCAGTTGAACTGGTCCAGTTCAGTCATGCGACTCGCATGACCCCCCCCCTAAAACCATGCGACTCGCATGAAGGGTCTGACAGGGCCACATTCAAACCCTAATTTCGCATTTAATGCGTATTAATTTATTATTATTATTTAAACCCTAGTTTTATTTATTATTATTAATTAAGTTTTAGTTATTTAAATTAATTATTACTTTTAACTAGTTTTAATTATATAATACTTAATACTTTAAATTATAAAATATAAAAATAATATTTTTATAAAATCTAATATTTTTATAACTTATTATAACTTTTATATTTTGTCCCTTTTTAATCGTTGTAGCGTAATATTTGTATTTTTAGCTCATATTTAATTTTAAACTTAGTTTTCGCTATAGTCATTTTTACTCCTAGATTTTTAGGCTTTGCCGTAGAATTCCTTAAGTGCTTTTTCTTTAGACTAAGATTTAGGTGCTTTAGAATTTTGCGACGCCTTTTTAAGTTTTAGTTTCTTTTTAAGTTATTTCCATTTGGGATTTAGTTTTTCCTGTAAGCTTTAATATTTTTAGACCTTTTACTATGTATCAATTATCATTTCAATTAGTAATTTCAATTTGCGATTATAATTTTAAGTTAGTTGTAGTAATAAGGTTAAATTAGTTAAGTATTTTTAAGTTTTTATAAGTTTCTTTTATTTTTCCGTCACCTTTTATTTTTCAACCATTTTTCTTTTTCGACCTTTTTCGACGAACTCTTTTTCTCTCTTATTTCTCGCTATTCTAGTTTTAGGACTTAGAATTTTTTCTACTTCTTATCTAAATTTCTTAAAATTACGAAAATTTATTTTAAGTAGTTAAATTGATAGACATAAAAATTTTCTGGTTCGTAGTAATAGTTGGATTTGTACGTGGACCGGGTTATTGGAGCCAAACAGTCCTCAATTATATTGAGACCAAACGAATCCTGCCCCTCTGCTGCATCTTTTGGCTATTCGAAACGTGGGCAAAATCAGAAAAGTCTATTGATTGGATAACTTATTATAATTTTTCTTTCCTTTTAAAAACTAATAGGATATTCAGTGAATGCACCGAGCAAGACGTTCATCACCTTTTGTACGTTCACCACCTGTAACTCGATCAAGACATCGTTTAACAAATATAACCGCCGTAGATTTTTCTTTAGAATCGTCATCCAGTCGACCAAGTACTTCAGTTCAAATTTCCGATAATCCAGTTTTTGAAACAAACCTCACAATTGAGAATCCAGAAAATATTCAGGAACGGTTCGTAGATCCTGAACCATTAAACTTTCCTCCGGAACCACCAATCATTCAAACAGAGATTGTTGAGGAACGAACTATTAAATCAGAATCATCTAGTGATACCGATTCAACAAATTCAATTATGGAGAATCTGGAACCTTTAAGTATGGAAGACCGAATGAGAGCTAAACGCACTGGCCAAGGTCACGCAATAACTCATCCAGACATTAATGCGCCAGATTATGAAATCAAAGGACAAATTCTACACATGGTGACTAATCAATGCCAGTTTAGTGGTGCGCCGAAGGAAGATCCAAATGAACATCTACGTACCTTTAATAGGATCTGCACACTATTTAAAATACGAGAAGTGGAGGATGAACAGATATATCTCATGTTATTTCCCTGGACTTTAAAAGGAGAAGCCAAAGATTGGTTGGAATCGTTACCTGAAGGAGCGATCGATACATGGGATGTTTTAATTGACAAATTTCTTAAACAATTTTTTCCTGCATCTAAAGCCGTAAGACTTCAAGCAGAAATTGTTACGTTCACACAGAAGCCAAATGAAACTCTATATGAGGCGTGGACAAGATATGGAAAGTTATTAAGAGGATGTCCGCAACATGGTTTAGACACCTGTCAAATAGTACAAATATTTTACCGAGGATGCGACATCACTACAAGGAAAGATATAGATATAGCAGCTGGTGGTTCTATTATGAAGAAAACCGAAACTGATGCTTACAAAATTATTGATAATACTGCTTCCCACTCACATGAGTGGCACCAAGAAAAAGACATCATTAGATCATCTAAAGCAGCTAGAGCCGATTCTAGCCATGACTTAGATTCCATTTCCGCAAAGATAGATGCTTTCGAAAGACGAATGGAAAAGATGACTAAAGATATTCATGCTATACGAATTAGTTGTGAGCAGTGTGGAGGACCACATTTGACAAAAGATTGTCTCAGTATTGAATTAACAATGGAACAAAGAGAGAATATTTCATACATAAACCAAAGGCCTGGAAATAATTATCAGAATAATTATCAACCGCCAAGACCGATTTACAATCAAAACCAGAATTATAACCGAAATATTCCATACAATAACCAACAAGGTCCTAGCAATCCACAAGTATCCAATAATGCTTACAATCAGCAAAGACCGAATTTTCAAAACAAACCACCACAACAAACCGATGATAAAAAGCCGAATTTAGAAGATATGATGACGAAGCTAGTTGAAACTCAAACGCAGTTTTTCACATCTCAAAAACAAACCAATGAACAAAATGCTCAAGCATTTAGAAATCAACAAGCTTCTATTCAAAATCTGGAACAAGAAGTAAGTAACCTAGCAAGGTTAATAGGTGAAAGAAAACCGGGAAGTCTACCTAGCGATACAAACGCTAACCCCCGGAATGAAACAGCTAAAGCTATTACCACAAGAAGTGGTACAACACTTAAACCACCTGAAATACCTGTAACTTCTGATGAAACTATTCCTACTACACAAGAACCACAACCTGATCAAGATAAGGAAAAAGAACCGGTAGTTGAAAAGGTTAATAAAGATAACACAGTTAAGGATAAACCTTATGTTAAACCATATCAACCACCACTTCCTTATCCAAGTAAAATGAAGAAAGAAAAACTTGAAGCCGAGCAATCCAAATTCTTGGATATGTTTAAACAAATAAATGTAAATCTTCCTTTCATTGATGTGATTTCAGGAATGCCAAGGTATGCTAAATTCTTGAAAGATCTAATCACGAATAGAAGGAAAATGGAAGAACTCTCGGCTGTTACTATGAATGCTAATTGTTCAGCAGTGCTGTTGAATAAGATACCAGAAAAACTATCTGATCCAGGAAGTTTCACAATTCCATGTTTTCTGGGTAGTCTTAGTTCAATAGAAGCATTGGCAGACTTAGGTGCTAGTATAAATCTAATGCCGTATTCACTATACGCTAAACTAGACCTTGGAGAATTAAAACCAACCAGAATAAGCATACAACTAGCCGATAGATCAATAAAATATCCTAGAGGGATAATGGAGAACATGCTAGTTAAAGTTGGTACTTTAGTATTTCCAGTAGATTTTGTTGTTTTGGACATGGAAGAAGATTCTCAAGTTCCTCTCATATTAGGAAGACCATTCTTAAACACGGCTAAAGCAATGATAGACGTGTTCGGTAAGAAACTGACCCTAAGTATAGAGGATGAGAGTGTTACCTTTTCAGTGGATAGAGCCATGCAACAACCACAATCTGCAGATGATACATGTTATTATATTCAAACTATAGATGCACATGCAGAATTATTAGAAGAATTTCCAGAATTACAAGGAACAGGAGAATGTTCTTTAGGAGAAGGAAATGAACCAATTGATGAAGCTGAAATGTTAGCTACACTTATAGCTAATGGATATGAACCAACAACAGAAGAAATTCAAATGCTAAAAGAAGAAGACAGATATCGATATAAATCATCGATAGAAGAACCGCCGAAATTAGAGTTAAAGCCACTTCCAAACCATTTGGAATACGCTTATTTACATGGTGAATCTGAATTACCTGTAATAATATCGTCTTCTCTTACTGAAAATGAGAAATCACAACTCATTTCTGTGTTGAAAGCTCATAAACCAGCTATTGCATGGAAGATTCATGATATTAAAGGAATAAGTCCTTCGTATTGCACACATAAAATCCTTATGGAAGAAGGTCATAAAACGTATGTGCAACGCCAACGAAGACTAAATCCTAATATGCAAGATGTAGTTAAGAAAGAGATTATTAAACTGCTAGATGCAGGTTTGATATATCCAATTTCTGATAGTCCATGGGTAAGCCCAGTTCAATGCGTGCCTAAGAAGGGTGGCATGACTGTTATCACAAATGAGAAAAATGAGCTTATTCCTACTAGGACTGTAACAGGATGGCGTGTATGTATTGATTATAGAAAATTAAATGACGCCACCAGAAAAGATCACTTTCCCTTACCTTTCATAGATCAAATGTTGGAAAGATTAGCCGGAAATAGTTACTATTGTTTTCTAGATGGATTTTCCGGATATTTTCAAATTCCAATAGCACCCGAGGATCAAGAAAAAACCACATTCACGTGCCCTTATGGTACTTTTGCTTACAAACGCATGCCATTTGGACTTTGCAACGCCCCTGCAACCTTTCAAAGGTGCATGATGGCAATTTTTCACGACATGATAGAAGAATGCATGGAAGTATTCATGGATGACTTTTCAGTCTTCGGTGATACATTTAAATCATGTCTAGTTAATCTGGAACGAATGCTAATTAGATGCGAAAAATCAAATCTAGTACTTAATTGGGAGAAATGCCATTTCATGGTTAAAGAAGGCATCGTTCTTGGACATAAAATTTCAAAAGAAGGAATTGAAGTGGATAGAGCTAAAGTAGATGTAATTGCTAAACTTCCACATCCCACCAATGTTAGAGGAGTTAGGAGTTTTCTAGGGCATGCCGGTTTTTACCGACGTTTCATAAAAGATTTTTCTAAAATTGCCACTCCTATGAATAAACTCCTAGAAAAGGATGCGCCATTCATCTTTTCAGATGAATGTATCAAATCTTTTAATATTCTTAAAGAGAAACTCACTAATGCACCGATCATGATAACACCAAATTGGAATCTACCATTTGAACTAATGTGCGATGCAAGTGATTTTGCAATGGGAGCCGTTTTAGGACAAAGGATTGAAAAACGATTTCAACCTATATACTATGCTAGTAAGACGTTACAAGGAGCACAAACGAACTATACAACTACTGAAAAAGAACTCCTTGCTATTGTCTTTGCTTTTGACAAATTTCGATCATATCTCGTTCTAGCAAAAACGGTGGTCTATACCGACCATTCTGCTCTTAGATACCTATTTTCAAAACAAGATGCTAAACCAAGATTAATCCGTTGGATCTTACTCTTACAAGAGTTTGATATTGAAATCCGAGATAAAAAAGGAGCAGAAAATCTCGCCGCTGATCATCTTTCTCGTCTTGAAAATCCCGAATTAGAAGTTCTGAATGAATCGGCCATACAAGACAACTTTCCTGATGAATATCTATTGAAGATAGATTATAAAGAAATCCCATGGTTTGCAGACTATGCAAACTACTTAGTTTGTGGATTCCTTGAAAAAGGATTATCGTACCAAAGACGAAAGAAATTCTTCAGTGATATAAAATACTATTTCTGGGAAGATCCACATCTGTTTAAAAGTTGTCCCGATGGAATAATACGCCGATGTGTATTTGGAGATGAAGCTAGTAAAATATTAAACCATTGTCACACAGGACCAACAGGAGGGCATTATGGGCCTCAACTAACAGCAAGAAAAGTTTATGAAGCTGGATTCTATTGGCCTACAATTTACAAAGACGCACACCTTCTTTGCAAATCCTGTGATGCATGTCAAAGGGCCGGAAGAATAAGTCAACGTGATGAAATGCCACAAAATGTCATCCAAGTATGTGAAGTATTTGACATTTGGGGTATTGACTTTATGGGTCCATTTCCAAAATCTCATAATAATTTATATATACTAGTAGCCATTGATTATGTATCTAAATGGGCGGAAGCACAAGCTCTCCCAACTAACGATGCACGAGTTGTAGTCAACTTTTTAAAACGTCTTTTTGCAAGGTTTGGAACACCGAAAGCTTTAATAAGTGATCGGGGTACTCATTTCTGTAATAATCAACTTGAGAAAGTTCTTAAAAGATATGGAGTAACTCATAAAATCTCCACCGCATATCATCCACAAACAAGTGGACAAGTTGAAAATACAAACCGAGCTTTAAAACGTATTCTAGAGAAAACCGTAGGATCAAATCCGAAGGAATGGTCCATTAAATTGGAGGATGCACTCTGGGCTTTTAGAACAGCCTACAAAACTCCAATTGGAACCACACCTTTTAGACTTGTTTATGGAAAAGCGTGTCATCTTCCAGTAGAAATTGAACACAAAGCATTTTGGGCTTTGAAGACATGTAATCTTGATTTACATGAAGCCGGACGTCTACGATTAAGTCAACTAAACGAATTAGAAGAATTAAGACATGAAGCATACAAAAATTCGTTAATCTATAAAGAAAGAACGAAGAAATGGCATGATAAAAGAATCAGAAGTTCAAAAGAATTTAAAGAAGGAGACAGAGTTCTTCTTTTCAATTCACGATTCAAGCTATTTCCTGGAAAATTGAAATCAAGATGGTCTGGACCATTCATAGTCAAAAGAGTTTTCCCATACGGAACGATAGAATTAATAAATTCAAATGGGATTGAATTTAAAGTTAATGGTCACAGAGTTAAACATTACATACAGGGTCCGATGGAAGTCGACAACGAAGTTAATCACAATTTCGATACCACAGCTAACTAAGTGTGGGGAGAATCAAGTCTTTAAAGGATAATATGTATTTCTGTTAGAGTTAGATTGTCTGTTTTCGTGTAGTTCTCGAAAATGGAACACGTATGGTCTTTCCCTAGCAGACCCTAAAGAACTAGTCTTCTCCCCCCATTCTGAATTTTTATTTTTTTTAGGTTTTTACGAAATGAAGACTGCCTGTGAACTAAACCATGGTCTAATGCTACACGCTTTGATCACTAAAAGAAATAATGACATACTACCGAGTGAATTAGTATCAGTAATCAGAGAAAGAATGGACGGAGTTAGAAAAGGATCCAGATGCGAAGATAATAAGTTACAATTTGGTAAAGGAAAATCAAAATCCGCAGCGAAAAGAAGAGCACGACACCTAGAAAAATGTCACAAATGCGGAAAATGGTCACATGGAGGTAAATGTTCAAATAATCAAACCTATTCAAATACCGAATTTGTTACTTTATGCAGAGACGGACCGTTCATATGTTTAGAAGAAAAGACAATGAATGCTAGAGGTTACGCCTATGCAGCCATGGAAGACCAATTAAACCGACTATCTTATGAATATAATAGATCATATAACTAAGAAATCTATTTCACAGGTATGTCTGTACAGTTTTGTTTTTATTTTTATTTTTATTTTTTTAACCTTTTGATAATAAACGCTAATTTGTTCGCTAAAAAGTATTAAATTGGTATTAAATAAAATTAGGTTTGGCGACCGAAATTATTGATATCATTCAAAAATTTATTACATCACTGCGAAATTTAACGTTTATTCTTAAGGTATAAATATCTTTAAACAATCAAACCAAAATATTTCAAAAATTCGTCATGAGTTAAATTAGGTCTTGGAACCGAAATTACTTTACCGAAAAGAGGGGCGCATATTTTTGATAATATTTGATTGATTAAAGTGGGATAAAAAGAAAAAAAAGATTTTTAATTTTATTTTTACCATATTTTTAAAAATTAATATTTAAATCTTAAATTAATATTGTAAACTTTGTAAAAACAATATATTTAAATTATAAATATTTGAAAAATTAATATAAGTTTGATATGAATTTATGAATTTTTAAATTAAGTTTGGTGTGAATTTTTAATTTTTAAAATATGAATTTTAATTTTATGCATTTCAAATTTTAAGTTTGGTATGAATTTTTAATTTTTAATTTTTTAATTTTGAATTTTATATTTAAGTTGTGTGAATTTAAAAACAAAAATTTACTTTATCTCATTAAGTTAAGAATATGATTTTTAAAATTCGTCGTAAGTTGAAGACTAGGTCTTTGAACCGAAATTGCTTTACCCGAGGGAGGGACGAGAACTTTTATTATCATTATTTTTAATCTTATTGATTTAAAGTATGCCAAAAACATTAAAAAACCCAAAAATCTTAGCTTTTAAAACAATCGCTACAAAAAGACAAATTTTAAAATTTTGTCGAGGGACGGACTAGGGCATCGTCCCGAAACGACTTCGTCTTAAAAAGAAACAAAATTTTTAAAATTTTATTTAATTATATGTTTTAAAAGTATAAGGTTTATATAAAAAAAAAAAAAAAAAAAAAAAAAAAAAAAAAAAAAAAAAAAAAAAAAATTCTGGAAAATACCCCCATGCGAGTCGCATGGGGGAAAGGCTTAAGCCATGCGACTCGCATGGCTGTTAAAAACTGGACAGGATCAAAAAGCAGCGAGTTCTGCTTCTTTCTCACAATACACACACATATACACGAAAACTCTCCCAAACTCTCTCAATTTTTCACCAATTTTCACCAAATTTCTTGCAAAACTTCACAATAATCATGCCTAGATTCAGTAGTCTCAACCCCTTCAGGAGAAAGGTAAAGATTTCACCCCTAATCTCTTTAAATTCGAATTTTTGTGTTCTTGAGCTAGAAAATTTATATTTTGATTTTGTTAAATTTAGGTGTAATTAGAGCTAAATTGTTGTTATATTATGCATGTATATCCTAGATAGAAGCTATTTAACATGAATTGAAGCTAAAAACTTCAAATTTTTAAGAATCTAGGGTTTGTGTTCTTGAGCAATTTGGGGCTTTTTGATATAAACAGGTTATGGCCGATTTTTGTCATGAATTGTTGCTAAATTAAGTAGTGTAACATGTTTAGGTAGTTAATTGATCCAAACTCTGAGCCTAAACATGTTTTTGAGAATTAAAGTAGACTTTTTAAGCCTAAAAATTCATGAACTTGGATAATTTGATATAAAAGCCATTTGAAACTTGTTTCATTGCTAGTAGTGATTATTTTGGCATGTTATTTGAGATAAATGCTTATGAACTTGATGTACATTTTTCGTATATGCTTATTTGACAAAGTGTAGACTTGACAAAAATATGAAAATGAGCACTAGTTTGATTTGAATGCCATGTAACAAGTGTTTAATTGTTATAATAATTATTGTTGACATGTTTAAGAGTTTAAATTTGATAAAACATTGTACACATTTTCGTATGTAAAAGTGTAGAATTGTTATCGTTAAGAAAATGTGTATAAAATGTGTTATGAATTGAACAGGTCATCATAATTGTTTCAAGTTATTATTTTGCTAACACTAATGCATATTTGGATGCACAAATTTTGTGTTTAATGTGTTTTGCAGAAAGCCGACACTGGAGGATCAGGAGCATCATCGTCCAGGCAACCAGAGCCCGAACCGGAAATGTTTCATGAACAGGAACAACATATGCAACAAGAAGAAGAAGAACAGGAGGAGCAACATATTCCTTATCACGATCAAGATCAATTATTCGTGAATCAGTTTCGTCAATTCGCTCCACATCAAAGGATTCTGAGCTTAGACATTAATGAAGATCAGTTACACCCAAATCTGAGATTTGATCGATGTTGGATAGAGTATCCAGATTATCAAAAGAACATGCACATTCTCTACTTTAAGGTTGTTGAAATGCCAAGGGCAATTGACTGGGTACCTTTGGAAACAGTTGACCTTGCCGAACCGATTCGGGGATTATTGGTGCAAAGGTATGGTAATTCTCAGTTTAACGATTGGATGCGCCTATTTTCCATTCGTAGAACCATATATAGGGAATGGTGTATAGAATTACTTAGTACTATTAAGTTAAACAGTGATGTTAGGAGGATAGATGATAGAAGCTTTATTAGATTTCTTTTAGGTGGACGCATGTACAGAATGTCCATGATAGATTTAGCTAGGGCCTTACAGATTTACACCCCTGCTGAACTTTTGAGCCCCGACTGTAATAGCCTGATTGCCCAAGGAGAAAGGGTAGATAGGGAATTTGATGTTAACGCTGTCTGGAGGCGTATGTCACACTTTAATGAATTTCACGCCAGTGGAAATCATACATACTTAGATATAGACAGAGCTGAACTCCGGGTGATTCATAGATTCTTAGCAAACACAATTACACAAAGGGGTAGGAATAAGGAGAAATTGACCGTAAACGATTTGTTCTACCTTAAGTGTATTAGAGACCCGAGGAGTTTCGTTAACATTCCCTATTGTGTTGGTTATTATCTCGCTAATGTAGTTTCGGGGATGAAATCGGGGAGTATTATAGGTGGTGGTATTTTCATTACTCTCATTGGAGAGTATTTAGGTGTAGATAAGCACCAAGGGGGTCCAATGAACGAAATAGAGGACGGAGGTGAAACTATAAGTTCAAACCTTTATCACGGTGCAAGGGTATTATTGATGAGACGTGGTCGGGTATATCGATACGAGGGACCTCAGCGACAGGTAGAGAGAGGTTCGGATGACGAGATGGAGGAGGCGAACAACATTATAGGAGTTGTTCGGGAGACTGCTCTTGATTTAGGTATTCGTATGGAGGATGAATACATGACGAACTATGATAGGCATATGCAGTACGAGGCATGGCAACGCCGGAATGACTACGAGCATTCCCGGCAACGAGAGCATGACCGATGGGATTATCATCAGCGCCAAATTATAAGCCAGTTGCAGCCTGGTGAGATGTATTATCCGACCCGACCCGCATACTATCCCGCACATCAGCCAGAGATGAGACCACCCTATGATTCATATGATTATGACGCAGCATACCAGTACACCTATAATCAGCCATGGAACCCGGACGCGAACATGAATTGGGATCCATATCCTAATTTTCCTCCTAACCCACCTCCTGATCAGTAGAGATAAGTGGTAATTTTTATTTTTATTTTAAACACTTAACATTTTATTATGTTTATGTAATGTTGGATATTTTATTATTATTGTGTACTAATATTTTTCTTATAGTTTGAAAGTGGGATGCCAAAGTTCTATTTCAAATTGCATGTATGATTATATTTGTATTGTATGTATTCTATTTTATGCACAAAACAGGGTAAAACAACGCGTTTTCAAAGACTGGCATTAAGTTCAGCAAAAGCAAGTAATTTTGACGACAATGATGCAAAATGTATGTGAAATAACAACAAGACGGAATGAACAAATGACGTGCACCATTTATCATTCAGCAAACAAACGCCAATATATTTGGAAACTTTGGTAAAAATTTAATCATTTTCACACAAATCACCCTCAATAATTTAAATTGTTACTGATTTCTTGCAAATGAGGACATTGCAAGATCTTAAGTGTGGGAAGGGGTTAAATTCTTTCGGATTTTAAAATTTTTATATTAAACACTTGGTTACCATTAAAAATAATAGTAAAGCAGTAGTTGTATTAGAATCTAGTGCTCTCTGATAAAAAAGAACAGCCCTAGTCTTATATACTGACTACCCAATTCTAGTAAAATTTTTCAAAATTTTCAATTAAATGAATTCAAATCATGTTTATACATATTTATGAACGATAAAACTAGGTTTTAACACCGAAATTATTGTTACCTCGGAAAGGACATAAATTGAGAAACAAACTAAAATGTCAAAATTCATTTAAAATGGAATAGAGGACGATAAAAAGAAAAATAAAAAGCCAAGTGTGGGAAAATTTACCAAGTTATTTTAAACATATGCCACATATATTTGTAACAAATAACTGAAAATACTTTTGCTTTGGACTAAACTAAACTGTTTTACCCGATGAAAGAAAAGAAGAGATGGATCTATACGATGAATCAATTCCATCACTAAAAGGAAGTAAAGTCTTCCGAAAAAGAAACGCGCTTCTTGATTTAGGTCATGAAGTTGTCGTTCAGACCAGCTGTAGGTTGACGAAAAATCTAGAAAAGTCATCACTAAAATCAGCAGGAAATCCACGGACCTCAGCATTAAACAGGGTCGCCAAGTGGTCAGATTTATCCTAACCATGAGAAGGATTTATCTCGTACAATGGGGGGGCACCGTGCAAATTAGCTTGATAAGACTAATGAATCAGATCCCCAGAAAAGGATAATCTCCTTAAAGATTAAAAATCAGCTTTTAAGACTGATATTACTCAATCCTTGAGATTGACCTTAAAGATTGAGAATTCAAACTCATGGAATTCGATGATGTCTAAACTCGAGCTTGAACGAGAAAATATTTTGATCAAAAATACAAACCGATTTGTTTTCTGAAAACCCTATTTTCAATGCGTTCATTACCATTGAACGTAAAATCCTAGGAATTCACCTGGAATTCATTAGGTCACCTGAACTAAATCGGGTGTCAACCGTAAGAACGGTGGTTGCATAACATGGTCAAAGACAGGACCTTGTGCCAGACCGAAAAATTATAAGGGTGAGCTTTACTATTGCTCCTACCAAGGATAGTAATTGCGTCCGACACGTTATAAACCATAATCAAAAGCATGTCACGGGACATTGCCTTAAACAGTTGCTTGTTCAACGCTTTCCTTTACAACCGGACGGTAGTTTGCCGAAAGGTAATATACGGAACAAGTAAACTGGACGTGTTGCTTTCCAAATACAAGGTTAGCAAGTGGGTGACACAAAACCGCAAGTTTTGAGCTAAAATTTTCAAATTTGAAACCCACCAAACCCACAAAAATATTTTGCAAACACCGGTAAAGGGTTATTCCGGAAAACTTATCTAGGGTAAAAACTAGATTTAATTTTCAAAAGATCAAATGTTTTCATAAAGATCCAATTTCCTTAATGGATCTAAATTTTTATAGTCATGTGAGACTGTAAACCATATCGTTACTACCATTGTTTATACCGCCGTATAGAAATCACTGATGTACAAAGTGTGAAGAATAAAAAAATGATTCTGGTATTTCAAGACAATATTGCTTGAGGACAAGCAACGCTCAAGTGTGGGAATATTTGATAATGCTAAAAACGAACATATATTTCATAGCATTATTCCTCAAGAAAGACAAGCTTTTAGTTGCAATTGTTCTATTTACAAGAGATATTCGTTTAAATATTAAAAGTGAAGACAAAAGGCAGATTCGACAAATTATAGACAAAAAGGTCCAAAGAGCTAAAAAGTACAAAAGACAACTAAAAAGGTTCAAAATATTGATGAGGAACGTCTCAAAATGACAAGAGTACAAGTTACAAGACGCAAAGTACGCGATTTAAAATAATACGCGAGGACGTCCGAAAATCCGGAACCGGGACCTGAGCCAAGAAGAAACGCCCGACGCAACGGACCAAAAATATCTAGTCTACTATGCACAAGAATATAATATAATATATATATAATTATATATAATTATATATTATATATATTATTATTATTATATTACGTCGGCAAGAAGAAAACAAAAGTAGTTGGCTGAATCCAGGGTGGCCATGCGACTCGCATGGCCAGAAGCACAAAACCATGCGAGTCGCATGGTGTGAGATTGCTGGTCAGGTCCTATAAATAGCCAGTTTTCTGACGAGTTTAACATCTTTTTTTTCTCTTCCTCTTCATAAGTAATATATATTTATATATATAATTTATATTTTAATTTTAATTATAATTCTAATAATAAGGGTATGTTAGCGAATGTTGTAAGGGTGTAAGTCGAAATTCTGTCCGTGTAACGCTACGCTATTTTTAATCATTGTAAGTTATGTTCAACCTTTTTACATTAATGTCTCGTAGCTAAGTTATTATTATGCTTATTTAAAACGAAGTAATCATGATGTTGGGCTAATTACTAAAATTGGGTAATTGGGCTTTGTACCATAATTGGGGTTTGGACAAAAGAACGACACTTGTGGAAACTAGACTATGGGCTATTAATGGGCTTTATATTTGTTTAACTAAATGAAAGTTTGTTAATGTTAATATAAAGATTTACAATTGGGCGTCCCTATAAATTACCATATACACTCGATCGGACACGATGGGCGGGGTATTTATATGTACGAATAATCGTTCATTTAACCGGACACGGGAATGGATTAATAGCCACTAGAATAATTAAAACAGGGGTGAAATTACATTCAAGGGTAATTGGTGTAATTGTTAACAAAGTAGTAAAACCTTGGTTTACACGCAGTCGATAACCTGGTGTATTCATTAAACAAAGTATTAAAACCTTGTTACAATTCGAATCCCCAATTAGTTGGAATATTTATCTTCGGGTATAATAATAATTTGACAAGGACACTTGCAATTTATATTTATGACTGATGGACTGTTATGGACAAAAACCAGACGGACATATTGAATAATCCAGGACAAAGGACAATTAACCCATGGGCATAAAACTAAAATCAACACGTCAAACATCATGATTACGGAAGTTTAAATAAGCATAATTCTTTTATTTCATATTTAATTTCCTTTATTTTATATTTAATTGCACTTCTAATTATCGCACTTTTATTTATTGTTATTTTATCGCACTTTTAATTATCGTACTTTTTAATTATCGCAATTTAATTTTATCGCATTTTTATTATTCGTAATTTCATTATCGTTATTTACTTTACGCTTTAATTTAAAGTCTTGTATTTATTTTATATTTTACATTAGGTTTTAACTGCGACTAAAGTTTTAAAATCGACAAACCGGTCATTAAACGGTAAAAACCCCCCCTTTATAATAATAATATTACTTATATATATATTTGTATTTTTATAAAATTAAACTAATATAGCGTTGAGCTTTGTTTAAAGATTTCCCTGTGGAACGAACCGGACTTACTAAAAACTACACTACTGTACGATTAGGTACACTGCCTATAAGTGTTGTAGCAAGGTTTAAGTATATCCATTCTATAAATAAATAAATATCTTGTGTACAATTGTATCGTATTTAATAGTATTTTCAGCGTAAAATTTAATAGTATTTTATACCCCTCTGCTTTGACATCAGTTGCATTGCTCTATCAACTGAAAAGGTAACACTCTCATCCTCTATACTTGGGGTCAGTTTCTTACCGAACACGTCTATCATTGCTTTAGCCGTATTTAAGAATGGTCTTCCTAATATGAGAGGAACTTGAGAATCTTCTTCCATGTCCAGAACAACAAAATCTACTGGAAATACTAAAGTACCAACTTTAACTAGCATGTTCTCCATTATCCCTCTAGGATATTTTATTGATCTATCGGCTAGTTGTATGCTTATTCTGGTTGGTTTCAATTCTCCAAGGTCTAGTTTAGCGTATAGTGAATACGGCATTCGATTTATACTAGCACCTAAGTCTGCCAATGCTTCTATTGAACTAAGACTACCCAGAAAACATGGAATTGTGAAACTTCCTGGATCAGATAATTTTTCTGGTATCTTATTCAACAGCACTGCTGAACAATTAGCATTCATAGTAACAGCCGAGATTTCTTCCATTTTCTTTCTATTTGAGATTAGATCTTTTAAGAATTTAGCATATCTAGGCATTCCTGAAATCACATCAATGAAAGGAAGATTTACATTTATCTGTTTAAACATATCCAAGAATTTGGATTGCTCGGCTTCAAGTTTCTCTTTCTTCATTTTACTCGGGTAAGGAAGTGGTGGCTGGTATGGTTTAACATAAGGTTTAGCCTTAACTGTGTTATCTTCATTAACCTTTTCAACTACCGGTTCTTTTTCCTTATCTTGATCAGGTTGTGGTTCTTGTGGAGTAGGAATAGCTTCATAAGAAGTTACAGGTATTTCAGGTGGTTTAAGTGTTGTACCACTTCTTGTGGTAATGGCTTTAGCTGTTTCATTCCGGGGATTAGCATTTGTATCACTAGGTAGACTTCCCGGTTTTCTTTCACCTATTAACCTTGCTAGGTTACTTACTTCTTGTTCCAGATTTTGAATAGAAGCTTGTTGATTTCTAAATGCTTGAGCATTTTGTTCATTAGTTTGTTTCTGAGATGTGAAAAACTGCATTTGAGTTTCAACTAGCTTCGTCATCATATCTTCTAAATTCGGCTTTTTATCATCGGTTTGTTGTGGTGGTTTATTTTGAAAATTAGGTCTTTGCTGATTGTAATTATTATTGGATACTTGTTGATTGCTAGGACCTTGTTGGTTGTTGTATGGAATATTTCTGTTATAATTCTGGTTTTGATTGTAAATTGGTCTTGGCGGTTGATAATTATTCTGATAATTATTTCCAGGCCTTTGGTTTATGTATGAAATATTCTCTCTTTGTTCCATTGTTAATTCAATACTGAGACCAATCTTTGGCTTCTCCCTTTAAAGTCCAGGGAAATAACATGAGATATATCTGTTCATCCTCCACTTCTCTTATTTTAAATAGTGTGCAGATCCTATTAAAGGTACGTAAATGTTCATTTGGATCTTCCTTCGGCGCACCACTAAATTGGCATTGATTAGTCACCATGTGTAGAATTTGTCCTTTGATTTCATAATCTGGCGCATTAATGTCTGGATGAGTAATTGCGTGACCTTGTGTAACACCCTAGGCAAATCCCACATCGCCCACGAACATGAGTGATCATGGGATTATAAGGTAATACTCAAGCTTAAATGACACAACGCGTTTTGGGATCACAGGCTGAGTAGAAGTGCGAGTACGTTGTGGTTAAGCGTGCTCGGGCGAGAGCACTACCAGGATGGGTGACCTCCTGGGAAAGTGCTACTCGTGTGTGGTCGCCAAGAAAAAGCCGTGCGCCTGCGGGCAAAGCAGACAATATTGTGGTCATGTTAAGCTGGGGTGTTACAGAATGGTATCAGAGCCACTCATGTGCCGTTGGGGGTGGTGGGGCAAACCTCATCGAGGACGATGAGTCCCTAAGGGGGGGTGAATGTAACACCCTAGGCAAATCCCACATCGCCCACGAACATGAGTGATCATGAGATTATAAGGTAATACTCAAGCTTAAATGACACAACGCGTTTTGGGATCACAGGCTGAGTAGAAGTGCGAGTACGTTGTGGTTAAGCGTGCTCGGGCGAGAGCACTACCAGGATGGGTGACCTCCTGGGAAAGTGCTACTCGTGTGTGGTCGCCAAGAAAAAGCCGTGCGCCTGCGGGCAAAGCGGACAATATTGTGGTCATGTTAAGCTGGGGTGTTACACCTTGGCCAGTGCGTTTAGCTCTCATTCGGTCTTCCATACTTAAAGGTTCCAGATTCTCCATAATTGAATTTGTTGAATCGGAATCACTAGAGGATTCTGATTTAATGGTTCGTTCCTCAACAATCTCTGTTTGAATGATTGGTGGTTTCGGAGGAAAGTTTAGTGGTTCAGGATCTACGAATCGTTCCTGAATATTCTCCGAATTCTCAATTGTGAGGTCGGGTTCAAAAAATGGATTATCGGAAATTTGAACTGAAGTACTTGGTCGACTGGATGACGATTCTAAAGAGAAATCAACGGCAGTAATATTTGCTAAATGTCTTGATCTAGTTACAGGTGGTGAACGTACAAAAGGTGGTGAACGTCTTGCTCGGTGCATTCACTGAATATCCTATTAGTTTTTAAAAGGAAAGAAAAATTATAATAAGTTATCCAATCAATAGATTTTTCTGATTTTGCCCACGTTTCGAATAGCCAAAAGATGCAGCAGAGGGGCAGGATTCGTTTGGTCTCAATATAATTGAGGACTGTTTGGCTCCAATAACCCGGTCCACGTACAAATCCAACTATTACTACGAACCAGAAAATTTTGATGTCTATCAATTTAACCACTTAAAATAAATTTTCGTAATTTTAAGAAATTTAGATAAGAAGTAGAATAAAAATCTATGTCCTAAAACTAGAATAGCGAGAAATAAGAAAGAAAAAGAGCTCGTCGGAAAAAGGTCGAAAAAGAAAAATGGTTGAAAAATAAAAGGTGACGGAAAAATAAAAGAAACTTATAAAACTTAAAAATATTTGACTAACCTCACCTTATTACTACAACTAACTTAAAATTATAATCGCAAATTGAGATTACTAATTGGAATGATAATTGATACATAGGTAAAAGTCGTCTAAAAATATTAAAGCTTAAAGGAAAAACTAAATCCCAAATGAAAATAACTTAAAAAGAAACTAAAACTTAAAAAGGCGTCGCAAAATTCTAAAGTACCTAAATATTAGTCTAAATAAAAAGCACTTAAGAAATTCTACGGCAAAGCCTAAAAATCTAGAAGTAAAAATAACTATGGCAAAAACTAAGTTTAAAACTAAATATGGGCTAAAAATACAAATATTACACTAAAACGATTAAAAAGGGACAAAATATAAAAATATACAAAAATTGTAAAAAGTACAATTTTTATAAAAATATTATTTTTATATTATTTATTTATTAAAACTATTAATTTTACAATTTAATTAAACTAATTTAACTAAATAAAACAATTTAAATAAAAAAGTAAAACTAATTATAATAAAACTAATTATAATAATAATTATTATTTAGGGTTAATAATAATAATAATTAATAATTACCCGTAATTAATGATGTTTAGGGTTTCTGTCGGTGGCGTCAGAGAAACTCCGCGAGTTGCGGTATTTAAAGCAGCAAACCCCGCGAGTCGCGGGGTTCCAGTTTTCAACTCTGGTACAGTTTTAATTCGACGTTTTTTTTTCTTTTTCTGTTTTTATATTTTCTGTTTATATAAAAAAATATGTGTATAATAAAAACTTGTATTTAAAAACTTAAATAAGAATAGAACTTCTTTATAATTTTAAAAATATCTTAAAAATAGATTTATATATATTAAATTTTTTTTTCGGTTTTATATTTATAAAATATATTTATAAAATAAATTAAATAAAACTTATATTTTTACAAACTAAAGAAACTTTATAAAACTTAAATATTTAACAAAATCTTAAAAATACTTATATTTTTGTTTTTCTTTTTATATTTTCGAATATTTAAAACGTATTTTTACAAAAGCGAATTTTAATAAAAGTAAACTAAATTTTTTTTTTTTTATATTAGCGTTGCGCTTCCGGCGTTTAAGAGTCCCCGGCAGCGGCACCAAAAATATACTTGGTGTTTCGCGAGGTGTATATAAAATAGCTTATATTTTTACTAGGAAATACTATTAAATACGATACAATTTTACACAAGATATTTATTTATTTAGAGAATGGATATACTTAAACCTTGCTACAACACTTATAGGCAGTGTACCTAATCGTACAGTAGTGTAGTTTTTAGTAAGTCCGGTTCGTTCCACAGGGAATCTTTTTAAACAAAGCTTAACGCTATATTAGTTTACTTTTATAAAAATACAAATATATATATAAGTAATATTATTATTATAAAGGGGGGTTTTTACCGTTTAATGACCGGTTTGTCGATTTTAAAACTTTAGTCGCAGTTAAAACCAAATGTAAAATAATAAATAAATACAAGACTTAATTTAAAGTGTAAAGTAAATAACGATAATGAAATTGCGATTAATAAAAATGCGATAAAATAAAATTACGATAATTAAAAAGTACGATAATTAAAAGTGCAATTAAATAAAATAACAATAAAAATGCTATAATTAGAAGTGCAATTAAATATAAAATAAAGGAAATTAAATATGAAATAAAAGAATTATGCTTATTTAAACTTCCGTAATCATGATGGTTGACGTGTTGATTTTAGTTTTATGCCCATGGGTTAATTGTCCTTTGTCCTGGATTATTTAATATGTCCATACGGATTTGTCCATAATAGTCCATCAGTCATAAATATAAAGAGCGAAAGCCTTCGTCAAATTATTCTTATTCCCGAAGTCAAATATTCCAACTAATTGGGGATTCGAATTGTAACAAGGTTTTAATACTTTGTTTAATGAATACACCAGGTTATCGACTGCGTGTAAACCAAAGTTTTACTACTTTGTTAACAATTACACCAATTACCCTTAAATGTAATTCACCCCTGTTTCAACAAGTCTATTAACTATTAATCCAGTTCCGTGTCCGGTAAAATGAATAATTATTGGTATTTATAGATATCCCGCCCACCGTACCCAGTCAAGCGTATGTGGTTATATATAAATACGTCGAATTATAAGTTTGTATATTAAATTAACAAGGTATTGTTTAGTTAATATAAAACCCATTAATAGCCCATAGTCTAATTTCCACAAGTGTCGTTCTTTTGTCCAAACCCCAATTATGGTACAAAGCCCAATTATCCAATTTTAGTAATTAGCCCAACATCATGATTACTTCGGATTAAATAAGCATAATAATTACTTAGCTACGAGACATTAAATTAAAAAGGTTGAACATAACTAACAATGATTAAAAATAGCGTAGCATTACACGGACAGAATTTCGACTTACACCCTTACAATATTCGCTAACATACCCTTATTATTAGAATTATAATTAAAATTAAAATTAAAATATAAATATAAATATAAATATTTACGTATTATGAGAGAAGAAGAAAAAGGATGGATTTTGCGATCAGAATTCGGTTGCTTTTATAGGGAGTTTCAGAAATTGGGGCTCCGCGACTCGCGGCCCTTTTGGCCTTCAAACTCCGCGAGTCGCGGAGTTTGCTTTTACAGCTCACACGAGTTTGGCTCTTTGTTTATCGACGGTTTTAAATATTTATATAATATATAAATAATTATAAGAATTATTTAAATATTATATTATATTTATGTGCATAGTTGACTTGTAATTTTTAGTCCGTTGCGTCGAGCGTTGAGAGTTGACTCATGTCCCGGTTCCGGATTTTCGAACGTCCTTGCGTACAATTTAATATCTTGTACTTTGCGTTTTGAATCTTGTACTCTTGTAATTTCGAGACGTTTCTTATCAATAATTGGAACCTCTTTGATTGTATTTTGTACTTTTGAGCTTTTTGGTCGTTTGCGTCTTCAATTCATCGAATCTGTCTTTTGTCTTCACCTTTTATTATTTAAACGAATATCACTTGTAAATAGAACAATTGCAACTAAAAGCTTGTCTTTCTTGAGGAATAATGCTATGAAATATATGTTCGTTTTTAGCATTATCATTTATATTTAATTTATAATATATATAGATTAATATCCGTATGTGTAATTATATTAATTCTTATTATTTGTTATAATACATATGTGATACATATACTTTAATAAATTTGATATTAACATAAATAATATTATATTAGTTAATATATTAAAATTTTAATATTAGTACACTTATGATATATGTAATAAATATATATTTTTATATAGATATTCTTTGTTTGTAAAAATAATAATAATAAAATAATGATAATGATAATAATAATAATAATAATTAGATTTGAATATAATAATAATAATGATAATAATAATAATAAAATAGAGTACTACCTTTAAAGCTTTCTACCAAAAAAATGCCACAGACAAGGCTCGATCCCTCGACCTCTCGCTCACCACACAAACACCCATACCATTCATCCAGTGTAGTTTTTCTGGTATTAATTCCCATCATTTAATTATAACCTGAATCTCGGCCCAACTACACAACCACGGCCCAACAGGTACAACAAACACTCATGGCCCAACTTAGGATTTGTGAAATGACGGCCCAACAGTGTTATACAAGGCCCAAGTTTTTATTGTAAAAAGAAAAATAAAGTCGACCAGGCCTAGTATCGAACCCATGATCTCCTGGTTAAACACCCAACACACTAAACCATTATGCCACTTCTTACTTTTCTATTTTATTCTAAATCTTAAATTTATAAAACCCGTTTTTTTTTTCTTTCCAAGCCCAAACAGCACCCCTGGCCCAACAGAAAAATCGTGGCCTTTTTCTTGATCTGGTTATTCGAATTGCAATTTGGCAGGAACATAATGAATGAAAAAAAAATTAAAGTAGGTGGAGAATTCTTTTTGTGGGGTTCGATCTTAGATATCATTCATCACTTTCTCGGTTCTTTATCAGCATCATCACATCTTATCGTTATCATCATGTGTCATTATGATTATTATCATAAATTTATAATCATAATCAAAATCATAGCATCCACTCGCTTCTTTAATCCTTCTCGTCATTATCATCATCATAAACAAACCATCATCTTCTTCGTTACTTAACATCATCATCCTAGTATGACCATTATCACTACTGTATTCGCTAATCACCATCAATATCATATTATAATGGTCATCATCTTAAACTAATCACGACATCAAAACCTACTCCTTATCATAACACCAATCGGTTTCTATTTTCTATTATCTTTTCATAATCATCTTCACATATCATTTAGTCTTCAATTATTAACTAGTGGTAGTAATTCAACATTTTGTTTGATGGTGGGGTTATTTGCTTTATGGATGTCGACTACAAGGAAGAAAAAAAAATCGTAAGTGGCATCCACCAAAGTCAAAAACAGTTTGGTTTTTAAAAAAAAAAATAGAAGTAGCGACAGTAGATGTCGGGTTCGAATAATTTAAACGCCTTTGTACTATTTCGAGCTTTCATCACCTTTATCATAATCCACTATCATAAAAAAAAATTATCATCGTCATGATACAATGATTATCATCATATTTAATCACCCTCTTCGATTTATTTAATAGGAACAATAACAGTGACTTACATCAATAATTTGATGGGTTTTGTTGGTGGTTTACATATGTAGTGAGGGTAGTGAGGTGATTGGTGGTGCTTGGTTGATGTCGAGCAAAAAGGCAGAAGTAGAAACATAAACCGAAGTAGCAGCTCTTGGTTCTCTTTTCCTTTTTCTTCGAATCACAACAGACAGATAATAAGCAGAAACAAGCAACAAAAGAGAAGATGTGTAGCAGGAACAAGTAGCAGTAGCAAACAATGGCGGTTAAGATTGCAAAAACAGGAATTAAATAGTAATGGGTTTAACGAAGGTGGTGATGTTTGTTCTTGAATAGTTGTAGCAGGTGATCGTTGCAAGTGTGAGTTTCGAGTAGAGAAAGAGAACCGTAGCAGCTGCAAACCAAGTGGGTTTCGGTTTGGTTTTGTATAGTTCTGGGACAACAGCAGCTATTGACGGTGAGAGGTGGATTGAGTTGGTAGCCGGTGGTTTCCAAGGTGGTTGAAGATGGTTGATGATCGGTGGTAACGGGTGTCAATGAAGAAGAAGAAGCAGGTGATAGTGTAGGCGTGTAATCTCTTGTATGCATATGTGAGGGAACATATAATACAACTGGATGCATGAATGTTTACATATAATATTAGAATATGCAAAGTGTAATTTAAAAAGGTACAGAAAAATTTGACATCTTATGAGTAATTTACTACCCGTGATATATCCTTGTCCTATGCTACCGACACCGCAAAAATAAAAGAAATAAATAAATAAGTAATTGATATGGGTTAACTTAATTTATTATCAATTTAATACGGAGTACAAAGTTTAATCACATAGATGTCTTAAGATTTCTAGTCGATGATGGCATCAAGAAGACAATGGCAAAAATTCATTTGATCCATGGTTTGTTACATTAGTTGCATGAATAATTATATATATATATATATATATATATATATATATATATATATATATATATATATATATATATATGTTGTGTGCATGTGGTTTGGATAAAAAGAAATCAAACATTAAGCAATAATAGATTTAATTGGTGATCCACTTGCAAGTATGTAACATAATATATAATATTGTAAAGTAATAATAATGATTAAATAATAAAGGTAATACTCAATATACTTTTTATATTTATATATAAATTCATTTTAATAACAAATTTTATTATATCATATAAAATTAATTCTAAATACTAAATAATATAATATTTCAAATTATATTTCGATTTAATATAAATATTTATATTTTAAATATATATGTATCCATTTATAAATTGTTGTTCGTGAATCATCGAGAACAGTCGAAGGGTAATTGAATATATGAAACAGTTCAAAATTTTCGAGACTCAACATTACAGACTTTGCTTATTGTATCGAAATCATATGAAAATTAAGTTTAAATTTGGTCGAAAATTCCCGGGTCGTCACAGATGACTACATCTATTGAATATTTATTATTTATATATTTTATAAATACTTCAATATATAAATCTTTTATATCTATAACTATATAGATTTATAATAATATCATATATCTATTTATATATATTTATTTTAATAACAACTTAATTATTTTGTTTGTTATCTTACATTTTTAATTCTAATTGATGAGTGTATACTTTTTAATTTAAATTATTATATATACACTTACGTATATATATATATATATATATATATATATATATATATATATATATATATATATATCATTAATTACACATTGGTTCGTGAATCGTCGGGAATAGTCAAATGTTACTGAATCCATGTAAACAATTAAAAAAAAATTTGAGACTCAACTTTATAGACTTTGCTTTTCGTGTCGAAATCATAAGATTTAAGTTTAAATTTGGTCGGAAATTTCCGGGTCGTCACACCTTCCAAGGCAGATAAACTTGGCTATCTTGGCTTGGCTTGATTTCTTCGATAGGATGTTGTTTTGGCTATGGTATTTCATGTTTAGTGTAAATTGGTTATGTTTTAGTTTACCCGTTATTAGTTAGGTTTTGATGTGTTTGTTGTAGGGTTAGTTTTGGTTTTTAGTTTTGTCTTTACTTTAATGGGTTTTTAGTTTGTTTCTTTGTTGTTGGGGTCAGTTGTTTTGCCTGGTTAGGCTTGATTTTAGATAATGGTAGCTCATTCGTTTGGTTAGTGTAGTTTTTTATAGTTTCGGGTCTTTTCATTTCGTCCTCTTTGTATCGTTGTCGGTATTTTACATTTTCTGAGGAAAACACTAGCCATAGCTTTTATGATTATGGTGATGATATTTTCAACAGTGTATTTGATAAATCCACTCACTTTACGCATTGATAGATTGTACTGTACAATCTTTCAGTGTATAAAATGAGTTGATCTATCAAATACATTGTTGAAAATATCACTATTTAATTATTATTATTAAATTATTTATTTGAAGAATATTCTTATGGCTATATTGTTTAGGAAATTATAATGACGACTTTTAAAGCGTTCGTTAATATGTAAAATGCTTCTACACATTAAATTAAATCGTAATTGTAACGACCCGACTTTTTTGACTTATATTTGTGCTTTATATTTTCACGAAACTGTGTATTTGTGCGTACTGTGTTAGATTATATTCTGGGATCTTATTTCATGTTGATTACTTTCGTTTATATTTTAGAACATGCTATTAAGTACTTAGTTACTTAACTTGATCCTCGAATGCTTTTATGACCGTTAGTGTCACTTGACGTTTAGAACGAGCTATGTATTTTGGTACACGTTTAAATTTTGTCATAATTGGAATATTATGACTACGTAATACTAATTGTTAATTTCTAATGACAATTACTTGGCTTATTGGTTGCTTAATTACGCTTAGTAACTTACTAATGCACACTAGTTAGTCTTAGTGGACTTTCTACCTTATTGGACTTAAGCCCACCCTACTCTAGCTAATGGACTCTTAAGTTAGCCCAATTTTAATAAGTTTATGACCCATTAAGATGTAGGACAAAAATCCATTAAGATGAGCCAACATACTAGCATTTTTGTTAACCATTACTATAAATGTTGCATGGGATCCCAACAATAAGCACCACCTTTAGACCACCACTATGCAAAAAGCAAAAAGTTGTCCCCTTGTCCCCTCCATGAAACCCACGGCCTAAAGCCCTCACCACCACTATAAATACCAAGCTTATTTCACCCACTTCACACTTGATCTCATTCACATTTTACACACACTTGCTCTCTAATTTTCTCTCTAGTCTTTCTCACACTAAAAATTGTAAGTTTTAAATTTTCTTCTTCTTCTTTTTCTTTCCATAATCATGACATCATCATCATGTTTAGATCAAGCTTTCTAGCTTTTTAATCTTGTTATATCTTGTAGATTCAAACTTTGATTTGAATCCTTCAAGAACATGAAAGATTCAATCTTTCTAGCTTTGAATCTTCATTACTTTTGTTGGATCTAAGTTTTCTAGCTTATGATCTCTTTATTTTGTTTAAAAGATCAAAACTTGGGTTTATGATCTTCATGAAACTTGAAGATCTAGCCTTTTGCTTTAAGGATCTTCAAGAACATAAAAGATTCAAGCATTTTAGCTTTGAAATCTCATAATTATTTGTTAAATGATCCAAGCTCTCTAGCTTAGGGTTCCATTACTTTGATTGATCAAATTTATGTCTTACTTGTTTGATTGAATCAAAGTTCATAGCTTTAATCTTGAATAGAACTTGTATTTGTGATAAGACTAAGAACATGATGTAACCTTGGTTCATCATCCATCTAAAACTCTTAAGTGAGTTGTATTACTTCTTAGTCTTGACATTGTGTGTTGATGGTTGAAACTTGGTCAAAGTGATGCTAAAACATCAAAGAGTTGTACACTTGAAGCTTACACGCATCAAGGATGAGAACCGTGATGAGCATCAAGCACCAAGAAACCCACCGGAGCACTTGTTTACTGTTTTTAGGGGTCTTATAAGACACCTGGGACTTCTGGAAAACTGATTTTCAGATAGTTCGGTTCGATTAGATGACTTTTCGTTTAAGACTCGCCTAAATCCGATTTATGGTTTAGGATTTATAGCCTTCCGAAAATCACTACGCCTTCGTAACGACGTGCTGAAAATTCTGACCTACTCGAACTTGAACCGTCGCCATGGTCAAATGACATCGAGTTAGGATCTGAAAATTGGACAGAGGTACAAGGACTCACATACGGAGCCTTAGCCACTGACCACGCGTCTTTTCAGTTTGTATAGAGGTCGTAACAGCTGTCCGAAGTCAGCCTTTTGTTTTGATCTCTATTCTTGTTGAAAACTTACTTTATCTTTTATGAATGATGATGATGATTATGATGATACTTAAGACTTAATTTATTCACTTTAAACCTTTTGGGACAATATACTGACTTAGTAACCTTTGACTTAGGTTGAGGACCTTTCGGACCGACTTACTACTTGCATACTTTTCATATCGACTTTTACCGCATTTATCACTGTGAGTTATAGCTCCCTTTTTACTTTAACTATTTTTGGGACTGAGAATACATGCGCTTTTTTATGTTTTACATACTAAACGCGAGTATTTAACTTTATATATGTGTGGGTGACATAACGGCACAAATATTCCCCTTAGCTCGGTAACGTTTAACTACTGGTTTATGAACCAGTAGACGTGAATCTTAGATATGGATCCATAGGGTTTGACATCCCCACTCGGGCTAGTCGCGCTAGCATTTAACGGGTGTTTAATACTTCGAGAACATACGTACTCGCCAAGTGTATTTTTAGGGGGTAATATATTATTTTTACGTTAAGTTAGTTACCGGGTGCCCGTGGATAAGCATATACTTTTCATACTATTTTGAAAACGAAATCTCGTAGTCTACATTATATCGTTAATTACAAAAACTATAGCTCACCAACATTCGTGTTGACTTTTTAGCATGTTTTATCCTCAGGTAACTAAGAGGCTTATTGCTTTTGCTGTAATAGACTGCTGTGTTAGACTTCCGCTGCATTGTTTATGTGACAACCCGAAAATTTCCAACCAAATTTAAACTTTAATCTTTATATGTTTCCGACAAGATAAGCAATATTTGGTAAGTTAAATTTCAAGAATTTTAAACTATGTTCATACATTCATTCAACCTCGACCAAGTTCCAACGATTCACGAACCATTAAACGAATATGATTATATATGTATATGTGTATATATATTATAACTTGAAACGTAAACAAAATATTAGATTAAATACTTTATATGATTGTATCTGTTTCAAAATGTTTATCAATGGAATTAGAAGATAAGATCAAATGATTGAATTATCAGATATATTGAATTATGATTACAAGTCTCTGTTGAAAGGCCCACGTTGATTTGAGAAATCTTTCCATTTTAACAATATTTGGAAAATGGTAAAGTGATTTATAAATAAGAACAAATTGTCAATCATTGAGAACTAGACAAAGGATAGTGGAAGATTGAATCTCATAAAGACTCGATTGATCTATTTAGTTTCAAACGTACAAAAACGTTTTCAGTTTAAAAAGAACTTTATTATTAAAACGTATATAACTTTTATAAATATCTAGAACCACTTTTGACAACTCATTACTTAACTAGTATGATAAAGATACCGATATTTATATTTTATTTTATTAAATATATATAACGATTTAAATTAATATTATATATATTTATACGCATATTATACATACATAGTTTTATACTTTTACTATACTTAAACTGTACCTTTACTTTATTTTTACTTTACTTTAACTTTAATAATTCACTTTAATAATTCATACTTTAATAATTCACTTTAATAATTCATACTTTAATAATTCACTTTAATAATTCATACTTTAATAATTCACTTTAATAATTCATACTTTAATAATTCACTTTAATAATTCATACTTTAATAATTCACTTTAATAATTCAAAAATCTATTATAAATAGAATTCAATAGGTTTCATTATTTCATAGAAACTTGAAAATATTTTTCTCTAAACTCTCTCAATTGATTTACATATATATATTTACTCCGTATTATTTCAAGATATTATTAGTATACATAAAATATTACGACGGAGTGCTGTCCGAGTGGTTTCGAAATTGTTTTTCGAGTAGGATAGTATTAAGGAAATTATGGGTTATAGCTATGGAGGTAATTGAGTATGGTTCATGAGTATGCTCGTGAGGTCAATATAGTGTTTATCATTTCCGTTGCGTCTACGTACCTTTCCTGCAATATTGAATCTCAATATTGATACGTGAGTACTCATAATTTAACTTTTACATACTAATAGTGTATCCCTGACTAGTGCTCGAGTATTTAGAATTATGCATGCTTGTACTTTTGATATTGCCCTTAGACAGGTTAGGTTGAATCTTGAATTAGTTACACTTGCAGTTAAGATAAGGTATAAGATATGCATGTCCTTGGAAAGCTAGCAAAAAATTAAGAACTTTTCCTTTAGATATCGAATGGTTTCGATGAACGGATTAGAAGTTATAATCAATTGAATTTTCGATATTTTTATTAAAAATGATTATTATTATCGTCGTTTTTATCGTCGTTCTAGTTTTATCTTATTATTATAATTATTATTATCTTTATCAATAAAAGGGATTTATCATTAAAAATTGTTATTTTTTTTATTATTACTATCGTTATTATCGTTAAAGTTATAATTAGTATTATTATTATTATCCAATTATTATTATTATTATTATTATTATTATTATTATTATTATTATTATTATTATTATTATTATTATTATTATTATTATTATTATTATTATTTTTAGTAGTATTATTATTATTATTATCATTATTAATATATATATCATTATTTAAAAATGGTTATTGCTATTGTTATTATTATTATTACTATATTATCATTAAGATAATTATTAGTATTATCGTTAATAATGTTATAGTAACTATCATTATTAATATTAGTGTAATTAAAACAAATATTTGTAACACCTAATTATTTTGATTTCTATTATTATCATTATTATGAAAACGATATAAAAGACGATTAAAAGCTATTAAACGAAACAATTAGGAAATAATGAGTAAGAGTATCATGATGAAATTAAAATATTATAAGATATTGATTTAGATAAAATTATCGTTCTTATTATTTTTATCATTACTATTATTATTAAAAGTATCGTTAGTATTAAAACTATCATTTTAACAAAAATTATCATTTTAATAGAAATGTCATTGTTACTATAAAATATCATTATTATTATTATTTTAAATAGAATTATTATTTTAAAGATAATATTAAAAATTATCGTAAATATTAAAGTTATCATAATTAGAATTATCATTTTATCTAATGTCATCTTAGTAATTATAAATATTGATATTTTTATAATAATAACTATTATTACAAAATATTACAACTTTTACTTACTATCATTATAGATATTATTTTATCAAATAAATATGTGATACAAACATATTTTACTACGTGTAATAACTTACTTTAATAATACCTATCATATTATCTTTATGATATTAAATGAACCCTATAAATTTTATTACTTAATATATATATATATAAGTATATTTTATTATATAAATTTAATATAAAATTTTATTTATTAATAAATAAATTATATTATTTACTCTAATAAATCTTTTAAAAATATTTAAAAATATAAAACGACGATATTTAAACTATATATTAATCATGTATAGATTTTTGAAAATTATTTTGAGTCAAATTTACTTTTGTTGACTTTTGCATATTAGTCTCGAGCATTAGGATTGTGGTACACTATGACTTGACCTAATTTGTTAGAAAAATATTGACCAACACATAAATATATATAATTAATTTAGGTTCGTGAATCCGAGGCCAACCTTGCACTTGTTCAATGACGTTATATGTATTTTTACTACGAAATACAGTATGGTGAGTTTCATTTGATCCCTTTTACTCTTTACATTTTTTGGCTGAGAATACATGAAAATGCTTTATTAATTGTGTTACAATATTTATATGCGTGAGTTTCATTTGCCTTTTTACCCTTTACATTTTTGGGCTGAGAATACATGCGCAATTTTTATAAATGTTTTACGAAATAGACACAGGTAATCGAAACTACATTATATGGTTGAATTATCAAAATCGAATATGCCCCTTTTATTAAGTCTGGTAATCTAAGAATTAGGGAACAGACACCCTAATTGACGCAAATCCTAAAGATAGATCTATCGGGCCCAACAAGCCCCATCCAAAGTACCGGATGCTTTAGTACTTTGAAATTTATATCATGTCCGAAGGAGGATCCCGGAATGATAGGGGATATTCTTATATGTATCTTGTTAATGTCGGTTACCAGGTGTTCACCATATGAATGATTATTTTTGTCTCTATGCATGGGACGTATATTTATGAGAACTGGAAATGAAATTCTTGTAGTCTATTAAAATGATGGAAATAAATGATTATGATAAACTAATGAACTCACCAACCTTTTGGTTGACACTTTAAAGCATGTTTATTCTCAGGTGTTAAAGAAATCTTCCGCTGTGCATTTGCTCATTTTAAAGATATTACTTGGAGTCTTTCATAGTATATTTCGAAGAACGTTGCATTCGAGTCATTGAGTTCATCAAAGATTATTATTAAATCAATTTATAGTTGGATAGTGGATATTATGAAATGGTATGCATGCCTGTCAATTTTCGATGTAAAGAAAGTTTGTCTTTTAAAGACGAATGCAATGTTTGTAAAATGTATCATATAGAGGTCAAATACCTCGTAATGTAATCAACTATTGTGAATCGTTTATAATGTATATGAACGGGTCCTTTCAGTTGGTATCAGAGCGGTGGTCTTAGCGAACCAGGTCTGCATTAGTGTGTCTAACTGATAAGTCGATAGGATGCATTAGTGAGTCTGGACTTCGACCGTGTCTGCATGTCAAAAGTTTTGCTTATCATTTTGTGTCGAAAATTAACTGCTTATCATCCTCAGGAAATTACCTGCTTATCATTTTTAGTCTAAGACACGTCTTGCTGCATTGATTGCATGAATAGTGTGTAGACAAAAATTCATATCTTAGCATATCTGCTAAATCATATCTTATCGTATCTGTTACTTTAAACTTTGCCTACATATCCCGCAAAGTCCTCCGTAATCTACGAAATCTTTTGATCTATATATATATATATATATATATATATTCTATGTAATTAGAATATCATCCGTTAGCCAAAATCATTTCATATCGGAAAAAAAATCCTTTATCCAATCGTACGAAATGGAATTCGTCATCAGTTCAAGTCACTCAGATTCCGAAATGGAATCCCATTCAAGCTCCGAAAGAAGTGTGACCGGAATAGATCAACCAATCAGTCATCACCTATTCTGGATGAATTGAGGATGGGTTCGTAGCCTCCTCAATCATTGGAGACAAGAAGAAGGTGATCCCTTCCATCCACCACATTTCCCTCTTGACGAAGAACCTGAAGCACTTACCGGCGAACCTGTCCGAAACACCATTTTCTCGCTCATTTCCAGAGTATCTCGTCACGATTATATATTACATCAAATTTTAAATTTTATTTATCCGCTCGTCCGAACCGACAATCACCCCGGTGTAATAGAAGAAGTCAATGAGCTTCGCGCTCGGGTAGTGGCTTTGGAGAATATGGTGTAGAGATTACAAACACCAGCAGCAGCATCAGCAGCATAACCAGTACCACCATCATCAACACCAACAGTACCATTACCACCTCCAACCACAACTGCATCATAAACCTCAACTTCACAATCTGTCCCACGAGCATCAACGTCATATGCACCATAGATACCAAGGAGTACCAACAACAATAACTGACGAAGTATTAATTCATAACTTCATTGGAGAAACATTCTGCGGCGATTATGTAATCTCTAAAGTCTTAGAGATTATCTAATCTAGCCCTAACCATAAATAAGTTAAGCGAACCAAAATGATAGAAGGAAGAGTAGAAACCCTGACAAAAATGGTGTGTGATTAACAAGCTAAACTTACTTTACCAACAGCATCAACAGTACCGTCAGCGTTACCAGCATCGTTAGTACAGTCAACATCCGAATCAACAACACAGATAACATCACAAACTCCGTCAGTTCAAGAATCACTGTGGACATCATTACGAATCAATAACGTGTATATTGTATCAACGAGTTATGAAGAATTAACTCATTCCCTCTGAAGAAATTATATGTATATTATATATATATATATATATATATTGAAATAAATCTTTCCGTGCTAAGCTATTGTGTGTGAATCTTAACTACTCGGTTAATTCATATTACAAATATGCAATAATGTACGTCCTTCGGCCGCAACTTAACCAGCGTTAACTACAATCTCTGTCGCAATTCAACAAATTCCAATTCATAATAAATCAAGTATATATTTGATTTTACACTTTCATCATCGATGTACCCGAAACTTTTCAGATAACACCATTCGTACTTTACGAAATTCACAAGAATTCCACGAACCGAACATCATACATCAACAAATAACGAAGTATTGATTCATAATTTCAATGTCATTAAAGAAATACTGCGTAAAAGTTATGTACTTTTTAAAGCCTTTAGGGATTATTCAATTCTAGTTTCAACCGTAAATCAAATGAGTTTAATTTAATATTAACTCATTAAATCTATGTTACATCTGAAGAAAGTATACATATATATATTTTTTCATAAAGACTGTAATAAAATTCTTTTGTACGAAATATTAATTGTGAAATTTTTTTAACGGGTAGGTAATACCCGAGAGATATATAAATTCACAATTAATATGTTACATTCTTCGAATCTGATTCAGCAAATCATCCATTATACTCCCTACTTTCACAACAATATACATTCTTTTATAGAAATCAAAACAACCATACTCATTCAAAATTTAATTACATATTCTGATTTTGAAATCTCAAAATTCAACTTGAGATATGACCAAAATCATCACTCTTAGATCCTTACATCTTTCACAAGCTATATTTTGACTTCAAAACTGTGTTAGAACATCAAATGTATGTTAACGATTACAATCTGTGTTCAAACCCTTCGAAAATTTCTGAAGACACTTCGAATGATGAGCAATCGAGATGATGATCTAACCACATGTTACCCACAGTTATGTACCCGAAAAACTCTTGAAACCAAAGTAAAAGTTTAAACAACATATCCGCGTCAGATTCTTTGGCATTTATTAGCAAAAATAACTTTGCGACTCCTATTCAAAGTAGCCAGTTTTGTCACAGCTCCAGCAAGTCAACTTTGACTTTTCAGTCAGACTAACCTTATTATAACCTTGAGATATACACCATCGTTACCAGGAAACCTTTTACATTCCACCACATTATTAGCAGATGTACCAACAACTTCATTACCCTTTGACTTTAGACTCTTCAAAAAGTCATTATAATTATTCATTGAAACCCCATCATTTACTCATTCACATCTTGTAATGAGAATTGCCATACGAATCATTGGGAATTAGCAATCAGTATTTTGAAATCTCGCAGCATGTCTACGCCAACAGTTATATGTGTATATATAACGTCTATCTTCTGGACTTAACTTGAATGTGAAGTTTCTGAAAAACACTCCGAACTACGAATTGGTTCTCCGAAAAAAAAATGCTGATGAAGTAGCAAAAACTATAAACAACTTTAAACGGTAAAAGCTGGATGATAATGATGAAGTGTGCTGGCAAAGCGCAGAAAAAGAGAAGTTTTGGAACTGGAAAACGGATTGAGCAAAGTAGGAAGGAGGCTGTGGACAAATTACAAACACTGAACCTGACTTCAAAGGATCCAAATGATTCAGTACCTGCTGAAGTCATTAACGAATACCTTGCTCCTGACTCTAAACCCGTGCAGACAATATTCTTCATCATCCTCTGATATTAGAAATTCTAAAATATCATCATATCTTTCATTATAAATATCCTCCATATTTCTGAAGATATTTTCTTAATTTTTCTTATTTGAAATCATTTACCTCTTCGCGCTATCTGTATTACATCATAAAAGAAACTATTTTAGTTTCTAAATTCTGAAACATTCAAGTTTAAAATAGGAATATTTTGAAGTAGTGTTGGGAACTGAAGCATGAATTAGTATAATATAATGACACTTGATCAATGTGATTATATTACAGTAAGTCATGCTGAGTTTCTAAATGGAACGTGATGATTCACATATCATAACATCATCATATGCCATGTTATACGACTCTTGTATTCTATTTAACCTCTAAAATATCAAGAAAATATTTCTTGATGATTCGGCCTTTTCCAAGGTATTCTAGTAATTTGACAAGTCATGATTGTGCCATCACAATTTCCTTCCTAGAACATTAACAATGTTCATTCCGAAATTCATATCTGTGAATTCTGGACCATTACAAGCGGTGCTTAATCGCAAGAAGAAGAAACAAAAGGACAAAACTCCGAAATAGAAATTGGGGTATAAATTGCAGCAAATAAAAGAGAGCATTAACTGTGAATGATAATGATTATAGAAGACAGAAGCAAAGACTTTGAAATATAAGGGAACATATAAAGCCCAACGACAAACCAGAAATTATAAACCATATATATCGATGCATATAGCAATATAAAGACACGGAAGAACTAGAAACACTATAAACCCAAGAGTATAGTAGAAGTAAATAGATTCTTCCGGCGGTAGATGAAAAAGAAGAATGACCGATATGAAAGTTAGAAGTATATAGAGAATCAGAACTGGATGGAGCATATTGATGAATACTTTAAAATATGAGTTGAGGGGGAAAGAATAGAAGGTGATGAAACATGACTAGGAACTTAAAAATTAACAGATTTAACTCACACAATGGCGGAATAAGTGAATCAAACCCTCTAGTGAATAGGTTAAGTTTTTTTTTTTTGATTAATTTAGTCAAACCACAACTAAATCAAGTGTGATTAGATCAACACCTAGAGCTATTATTCACCACCTGGGTGATTTGGACTGAGAGAGAATCGGAGGAGCTCACTAGATCTGAGTGTGTGTAACAAATGAGAGGCTTAACCTAAAATGAAGAACATAAGACTTTATATACCCCTGCTGTTGACTCACCCATATGATTCATTCATCACACGTACGAGTTGGCTTCATCAGCTGTACGGGTGATCACTCACTCGTGTCTTCTCATTTAGATTGTAATTGTGACTTAGCTCAGCATCAACCGTGCGTATGAGCCTGTCAGCCGTACTAGTGAGGCTTCACTTGTACGTCTGACTAAGTCTAACATAGTCAAACATCTAAATCTCGTTCCTGCAGTTCCTGTAACCACATACAAACACGGATAGGATAATAACGAGCAATCATGGTGGCCTGTAAATTGTTGTACCTGCAATGGACGTGGGTAGATGTCTAGGGACTTACATAAAATGCATCAACAGAAGGTGTGAGTTGTGAGAAAACGAAGGAGGTGAATTTATAAGAAAATCTTCAACAGAACAATTAAAATGGACGATCGCATTTAAAGCGGATCCTAATTCCCTTGATTACCAGAGAGTCAAATCTTATTAAGAAGATTTTCTTCAAATCCCTTGAAATCTGGGAATCAATCATATCTATGTCAAATGATAAGATGAATCTACACTTACTCATTTCACTCTTCTATATTAGCTTCATTCGTACTCTTCATATAAATGGATTGTTTATCCAAATTATTCGCTGATGATAAAACTCTAATTTTCAGCCCGTATGCATCATGAAAATATACTTATTATCATTCACGACCTTTCCACTCAAATTTCGGGACCAAATTTCTTTAACGGGTAGGTACTGTGACAACCCGAAAATTTCCAACCAAATTTAAACTTTAATCTTTATATGTTTCCGACACGATAAGCAATATTTGTTAAGTTAAATTTCAAGAATTTTAAACTATGTTCATACATTCATTCAACCTCGACCAAGTTCCAACGATTCACGAACCATTAAACGAATATGATTATATATGTATATGTGTATATATATTATAACTTGAAACGTAAATAAAATATTAGATTAAATACTTTATATGATTGTATCTGTTTCAAAATGTTTATCAATGGAATTAGAAGATAAGATCAAATGATTGAATTATCAGATATATTGAATTATGATTACAAGTCTCTGTTGAAAGGCCCACGTTGATTTGAGAAATCTTTCCATTTTAACAATATTTGGAAAATGGTAAAGTGATTTATAAATAAGAACAAATTGTCAATCATTGAGAACTAGACAAAGGATAGTGGAAGATTGAATCTCATAAAGACTCGATTGATCTATTTAGTTTCAAACGTACAAAAACGTTTTCAGTTTAAAAAGAACTTTATTATTAAAATGTATATAACTTTTATAAATATCTAGAACCACTTTTGACAACTCATTACTTAACTAGTATGATAAAGATAACGATATTTATATTTTATTTTATTAAATATATATAACGATTTAAATTAATATTATATATATTTATACGCATATTATACGTACATAGTTTTATACTTTTACTATACTTAAACTTTACCTTTACTTTATTTTTACTTTACTTTAACTTTAATAATTCATACTTTAATAATTCACTTTAATAATTCATACTTTAATAATTCACTTTAATAATTCATACTTTAATAATTCACTTTAATAATTCATACTTTAATAATTCACTTTAATAATCTATACTTTAATAATTCACTTTAATAATTCAAAAATCTATTATAAATAGAATTCAATAGGTTTCATTATTTCATAGAAACTTGAAAATATTTTTCTCTAAACTCTCTCAATCGATTTACATATATATATTTACTCCGTATTATTTCAAGATATTATTAGTATACATAAAATATTATGACGGAGTGCTGTCCGAGTGGTTTCGAAATTGTTTTTCGAGTAGGATAGGATTAAGGAAATTATGGGTTATAGCTATGGAGGTGATTGAGTATGGTTCATGGGTATGCTCGTGAGGTCAATATAGTGTTTATCATTTCCGTTGCGTCTACGTACCTTTCCAGCAATATTGAATCTCAATATTGATACGTGAGTACTCATAATTTAACTTTTGCATACTAATAGTGTATCCCTGACTAGTGCTCGAGTATTTAGGATTATGCATGCTTGTACTTTTGATATTGCCCTTAGACAGGTTAGGTTGAATCTTGAATTAGTTACACTTGCGGTTGAGCTAAGGTATAAGATATGCATGTCCTTGGAAAGCTAGCAAAAAATTAAGAACTTTTCCTTTAGATATCGAATGGTTTCGATGAACGGATTAGAAGTTATAATCAATTGAATTTTCGATATTTTTATTAAAAATGATTATTATTATCGTCGTTTTTATCGTCGTTCTAGTTTTATCTTATTATTATGATTATTATTATCTTTATCAATAAAAGGGATTTATCATTAAAAATTGTTATTTTTTTTATTATTACTATCGTTATTATCGTAAAAGTTATAATTAGTATTATTATTATTATCCAATTATTATTATTATTATTATTATTATTATTATTATTATTATTATTATTATTATTAGTATTATTATTATTATTATCATTATTAATATATATATCATTATTTAAAAATGGTTATTGTTATTATTATTATTATTATTACTATATTATCATTAAGATAATTATTAGTATTATCGTTAATAATGTTATAGTAACTATCATTATTAATATTAGTGTAATTAAAACAAATATTTGTAACACCTAATTATTTTGATTACTATTATTATCATTATTATGAACACGATATAAAAGACGATTAAAAGCTATTAAACGAAACGATTAGGAAATAATGAGTAAGAGTATCATGATGAAATTAAAATATTATAAGATATTGATTTAGATAAAATTATCGTTCTTATTATTTTTATCATTACAATTATTATTAAAAGTATCGTTAGTATTAAAACTATCATTTTAACAAAAATTATCATTTTAATAGAAATGTCATTGTTACTATAAAATATCATTATTATTATTATTTTAAATAGAATTATTATTTTAAAGATAATATTAAAAATTATCTTAAATATTAAAGTTATCATAATTAGAATTATCGTTTTATCATAATGTCATCTTAGTAATTATAAATATTGATATTTTTATAATAATTATTATTATTACAAAATAATACAACTTTTACTTACTATCATTATAGATATTATTTTATCAAATAAATATGTGATACAAACATATTTTACTACGTGTAATAACTTACTTTAATAATACCTATCATATTATCTTTATGATATTAAATGAACCCTATAAATTTTATTACTTAATATATATAAAAGTATATTTTATTATATAAATTTAATATAAAATTTTATTTATTAATAAATAAATTATATTATTTACTCTAATAAATCTTTTAAAAATATTTAAAAATATAAAACGACAATATTTAAACTATATATTAATCATGTATAGATTTTTGGAAATTATTTTGAGTCAAATTTACTTTTGTTGACTTTTGCATATTAGTCTCGAGCATTAGGATTGTGGTACACTATGACTTGACCTAATTTGTTAGACAAATATTGACCAACACATAAATATATATAATTAATTTAGGTTCGTGAATCCGAGGCCAACCTTGCACTTGTTCAATGACGTTATATGTATTTTTACTACGAAATACAGTATGGTGAGTTTCATTTGATCCCTTTTACTCTTTACATTTTTTGGCTGAGAATACATGCAAATGCTTTATTAATTGTTTTACAATATTTATATGCGTGAGTTTCATTTGCCTTTTTACCCTTTATATTTTTGGGCTGAGAATACATGCGCAATTTTTATAAATGTTTTACGAAATAGACACAGGTAATCGAAACTACATTATATGGTTGAATTATCAAAATCGAATATGCCCCTTTTATTAAGTCTGGTAATCTAAGAATTAGGGAACAGACACCCTAATTGACGCAAATCCTAAAGATAGATCTATCAGGCCCAACAAGCCCCATCCAAAGTACCGGATGTTTTAGTACTTCGAAATTTATATCATGTCCGAAGGAGGATCCCGGAATGATAGGGGATATTCTTATATGTATCTAGTTAATGTCGGTTACCAGGTGTTCACCATATGAATGATTATTTTTGTCTCTATGCTTGGGACGTATATTTATGAGAACTGGAAATGAAATTCTTGTGGTCTATTGAAATGATGGAAATAAATGATTATGATAAACTAATGAACTCACCAACCTTTTGGTTGACACTTTAAAGCATGTTTATTCTCAGGTGTTAAAGAAATCTTCCGCTGTGCATTTGCTCATTTTAAAGATATTACTTGGAGTCTTTCATAGCATATTTCGAAGAACGTTGCATTCGAGTCATTGAGTTCATCAAAGATTATTATTAAATCAATTTATAGTTGGATAGTGTATATTATGAAATGGTATGCATGTCTGTCAATTTTCGATGTAAAGAAAGTTTGTCTTTTAAAGATGAATGCAATGTTTGTAAAATGTATCATATAGAGGTCAAATACCTCGCAATGTAATCAACTATTGTGAATCATTTATAATGTATATGAACGGGTCCTTTCAGTTTAGAGATGTCTCAATCATGGAACTTTTATCTTGCATTCACAACTTATGTTATTTTTGAATAATGGGTTTGTAATGACCTTTGAGTCACGTACTTATGTTTATGCTTTCTATTCGTAGAAGCACGTTATCTTTTGTAAAACTTTTGACGTTATTTTTTCATGAATGCAAAACTGGTTTTTAAACAGCATATAGTGTTTGACCTTGTAATGATCCTATTGTTGATAATCCGTACACGATGATTTTGTACGGGGCGTCACAGTAATTGAAACTTAACATCAACTAATTTGTGGAACACATTAATCCACCTTGACGATGGGTCTTAAGGTTGTGGTTAGAAGAAAGCATATTCTTTACGGCATTAACTTTTAGACCACTTGTATCGGGGTCAAGTGATGGTTCACTTGCTCATGTGGACATCAAGAAACGCCTCCCTCCACTCGTATCCGTGTGTCACTTTAGACGTTTCTTAGGCGTCAGCTAGAAAGTGACACCAAAAGAAACGTGTGTCACTTGTTTATTTTATTTTTTTATTAATTTAAAAATATTATTTTTATCCTCTTTTAATATTTAACTCAACTCAATTATATTTTAACATATAATCATAATACTCCTAACTAACATAAAAAAGAAACACCACCACTACTATACTCAAAAAAGAAACACGTCATACTCATCCAAAAAGTGCAAAAAGACAAGTGACACGAGCAAGAGACGCTTTATCCAATACAAGTGGTCTTAGTTCGAATGGTCTGATAACATACGAAGACAAACCATGTCATCCACTCCACTACGCTCGTGAAGTAGACTGTTTTGGCTCTGAGCCGTCACTTCAAAAGCTGACCAACACGCCGTGCTCAAGGGGTTGCGTGTTGGGTCGATTTTCTGGGCGAGTATTCGCGGTACAACTTGCTGATGATATTTCTAACACAAATTTTGATTAGTTCAGCGTGAATAAGCATTATTGAATTGTACAATACAATTTGTTAACATGTATGTTGTGGATTTAAGAAAAATTGTGCATTGTCCTTTACAGAAATCTTCGTTGTCGTTGATGTCTTACTTGCCATCAGTGGCGGATCCAGGAAAATTTTTCACCGGGGGCGAATTTTTTTTTAAAACGTAGGGAATTTTTTTTTTGCAGAATATAGATGTTTTGGGGCAAAATATAGAGTTGTTTGCGAAAAATTTGAATGTTTTTGGGCAAAATACGAAGTTTTTGGGGCAAAATACGAAGGTTTTGGGGCAAAATACGAAGGTTTTGGGGCAAAATATGAAAGGTTTGGGGCAAAAAAAAATTTCCACCGGGGGCAAAATCGAAAAACCGAAAAAATTTGCACTAAAATTTCGAAATCCACCGGGGGCGGGCGCCCCCCCTCTTAATACACTGGATCCGCCAGTGCTTGCCATGAAACCCCGTACATCTACCGGAACCCTACCGGACTGGTCGAAATCATGCAAGTGCGTCCTTATTCACAAGATGCTTATCAAATTAGACAAAATTTCATTACTTGTACGGAATATTAAACCCTAGTAACAATAAGTGACCTTTCGCCGATTAAGCATTAATACGTGGCTTGTGTTATCGAATCCTTTAATAAAGTTAGAAAATGATAATTTACTTAAGAAATTATTTTAATGATGATGTGAATTTGAATGGTAATTGTGACGATTTTGCCTTTTGGATTGTTTGTCCTTACTGTTATTTGGTGTATGAGTATCCTAGGGCTTATTTTGAGTGTTGTTTGAGTTGTCCGAATGAGAAATGCTCAAAAGCGTTTTGTTATACCTTGAAATTAAGATTAATAAATTGGCTAATGTTGGTTTAGAAGTGGAGGTTGATACAGAAACAATGACACAGAATGTGGTAAGGAAGAAGTCGATAAGCTAAGAAAACGAAGAAGGTGACTGGAGCTGGGATCAGAGTGACAAAAGAGGGGTTTTTAGGTATGGAGGATATGGATATGATTGTGCGCACTTTCAGCTGATAATGAAGATGATGATCTATTTTCTGGTTTGCCGATAGTTCACGATGGTACTAGTGGACGCTTTTGGACGTGTTATGTACAAATTTAGTTTCACTCACGTCTTTAAAATTTAGGTATATGAAAGATGCTTAGTCGACCTCAGTTAGTGTTTGGTATCTGACTAAATTGTAGAAATCAAGATCATGGATCCGTAATTTCATAGCGTTTTTGTCATGGGAAAACATTGCAATATCACAATACATTAATAGACAATGTTTATTTATGTTGGTGTTTTCACTTTAGTAATGCACTCGTAATTTTAATTTTTTCTTGATGGAACAGTTGTACGAGTTAAACATCTGTGTTAATGTTAGTTTTGGCAGCAGTCTTATTGCCTGATTTCTGCAGTTACACTATATGTGTCCTTGTTAGTTTGTTAGTAGTGTTTTTTGTTTTTATGTAGTATAATTATAATTATTCCTGTTAATATTATGTGTTGGGAAGTTATCCCACATCGGCCATGAACAAAAATAAATGTATGCATATAAGTCAAAGGGAAAGTCCCTCTATCACCAATTGGTTTTAGAAAAGGATGGACTCTTGGACTTATATGTTGGACTATATGATTTATTAATACTATCATGGTATCAGAGCTTAGGTAAGCGGTTTTACAAAGCGAGTCCGAGTCACGCCCCCATGAGTGTGCCGCCGTCGCTACAAAGAGATTGAGTCAGGCCTTCTTCTTGCCGCCATCTCTACAACCGTTCCAAGCCTCGATGTGAAGGGGCGTGTTGGAAAGTTATCTCACACGGTCATGAACAAAAATAAATGTATGCATATAAGTCAAAGGGAAAGTCCCTCTATCACCAATTGGTTTTAGAAAAGGATGGACTCTTAGACTTATATGTTGAACATAATGTTGGACTATATGATTTATTAATTCTATCATTCTGGCTAGAGTTATTATGAGCAAAAAGTGTCTTCACAGGACAAAACATAGGAAGCATGCCTCATGTGGTATTTAATATACCTTGTAGGATTCATAATACAGTAAAATTGCAAATACAATAGTTACATCCTTGTGATATAGCCACTGCAACTTAATGAAATTTGCTGTAAATGTTGACAGTTGAGATCCTATTCGATTGTTTGATTGATCATTTCTTTACGACTACATGATACAAGAGTTGAGATCTTGTTATTAGTTGTTAAAGCTCTTATGATAGGATCAACGGGCTCTTCTCCAAATTTACTTGTAACCAAAATACATGATGTGTTTCCATGGGATAAACAAATCCAGCTGGTCTAAATGCTCTTTGTTATTGGGTTGGGTCCAGTACTTTAAGGGTTGGCCTGTTGGACCCATATATAGGGGTGTTCATTAAATGGTTCCACCCGAAAAACCGACCGATCCAAATGAGTTTGGATGAAATGGGTTTGGTTAATTTGGATTTGGTTATGGTTTTTGGTGGGACCCAAATAATAAGATGGTTTATGGTTTGGTTTTGGGTATAAAAGCATAAACATGGTTACAACCCGAAAACCCGACTTAGTTTCGTAATATCATATATATACACGTTATTTATATATTATATTTTATAAATTATCTTCAAATCATTAATGGAATATGTAGAAATAGGGAAGTTCCAGCTGTGAGATAAATTCTTACTCGGTCAAATTATAAATTACGATACAAAATCCCTAACCTTAGCAAGTTTCCATCTTTTTTGTCAATTAACCCTAAATCAAGATCAATTCCTTAGCTTTATCATTGATTTCCCCATTATAAATATGATATCTCATATTCTCAGTATTCACAAATCACAATTCTTGCAGTTTCAAGTTTATCAATTGTTCTTGTTTCAAGTCACCGGCTCATCACTATGGTATTTTCTTAATCTACTCTTGTTAATTTCATAATTTATCATTGATTTTTTTTATGTTCATCGTTGGTAATTAGGGTTCTTGACAAGTTTATTGTCAAATTATAGATGCATTAATTTGTGAATTACAATTAGGAAGGTTGCATCAGTACGTTGTATGCAATTGACACATAAAATGTTTCGATTGTTATTGTAGAATATGAAGAATTGATGAGGATAATGATTGTTATTATAAAATGTTACAATCATTAATAAGGATAATAATTGTATATTGTTTGTTTGCTGTTTATGTTAATAAGGATAGTATAAGTATATTGTTTGTTTGCTCTTTGTGTTATCAAGAGGCATATGTTGTACATGTAAAAAGTGTATGCAAATGATCAGTAGTACTAGAAAATGATGCAAAGTAGTATCTTATTTTGGTTATAATTTATTTGACAGAATCAAAATCAGTATGTTATTCACCAAGAAGCATATGTTATATAGACTTTGTTTACATTTCAATTTGTATTTTTTGTAGGCGAACAATCAAGAAGATGTGAACGTGGACAATGTAGTGGAATGTGAAAGCAATGAAGGAGAGAAACAAACGAGGCGTAGGGCAACTCGCAAAAGGTCACTGGTATGGCCTCATTATCATTCATATGTTAATGATCAAGGGGAGCAGAAGAGTAAGTGTAAATACTGTGACAAGGAGTATAGTTCCAACACAAAGACTCATGGAACAAGTACATTGCGTAATCATCTGAAAGTTTGTCAAAAGTTTCTTAGACAAAAGGTTGATGGGCAAACACATTTGTCAGTTCAAAGAGGAGACGGTGATGATACTAAGCTAGTTGCTTGGAAATTTGATCAAAACTCAATTAGGAGGGCGTTAACATACATGTTAATTTTGGACGAGCTTCCATTCAAGTTCGTTGAAGGAAAGGGTTTTAAGCATTTCATGAATGCTACACAACCACTGTTTCATATTCCTTCAAGAATCACAATGGCTAGGGATTGTCTGAACTTGTTTCCTGTGGAAAAGAAAAAAGTTGCTGCTCTTCTCAAAGGTAATGTCGGTAGGATCTGTTTAACTACTGACACATGGACTTCACTTCAAAGAGTCAACTACATGTGTCTCACTGCACATTATGTTGATAATGAGTGGGTTTTAAGGAAAAAAGTCTTGAACTTTTGCCCTATTTCTAGTCATCGAGGTGTGGATATTGGAAAGGCTGTTGAAATGTGTATGGTTAAATGGGGGATTGAGTCCAATGTTTTTACCATCACAGTAGATAATGCTAGTGCTAATGATGTGGCTGTTGCATATTTGAAAGGTAAGTTTGCAAATTGGGAGAAGTCTGTTTTGGAAGGAAAATGGTTGCACGTTCGATGTACGGCTCATGTTATTAATCTTATCGTACAAGACGGTTTAAGTCATATTGGCAAGTCTGTTGACTGTGTAAGGGCTGCTGTCAAGTATATTCGTCAGTCTCCTCAAAGATTGAGGAAATTCAAAGAGTTTGCTGAAATTGAGAAATGCAACAGCACTAAAAGTTTGATTTTAGATGTGCCTACTCGTTGGAACTCAACTTATTTAATGTTGGAAACAGCTCAAAAATATGAACGTGCATTTAGAAGATATGATATTGAGGAGAGGCATTATAGAGAGGATCTTGAGAAGACCGGGGTGCCAATGTCTTCGGATTGGGCGAATGTGAGGAGATTGGCTAAGTTCTTGGAACACTTTTATGAGCTCACATTAAAAGTTTTCGGGACATTGCACGTAACTGCAAATGATTTCCTAGACGATATTACTTCTATTGATGCAACTTTAAACAATTGTCTTTATGATAATGATAAAAATCTTGTTGCAATGGCACACCTCATGAAAGCTAAATTTAAGAAGTATTACGGTGGCTTGGAAAACTGTAATATGGAAACAATTGTTGCGTCTGTGCTTGATCCGAGAAATAAGTTTGAGTATGTGGAAGTGTTATTGGGTGATGTGTATGGAAACACTGAAATGAAAGTTATGTGTGCCATGATTAAAGCTGCTTTGGTGGAACTATATGAAGATTATGTAAGGATTCATTCCCCACCAGATCAATCTACCATGTCTGACTGTTATGATAGATCATCATCATCATCAAATAAGCTTTCCAAATCCGCTGTCATGGAGCCATCAACTCATCTTAAATAGAAGGTAATAATTACTAGAAATTTTGTTATATAGTATTTATTGTTAAATATTACTCTGTATTACATAGTTTTGTTAACTCACAGATTAGAATGGAAATGAAACGTCGAAAGTCTGAAAATGGAATGCAAGACTTGAAGTCCGAGTTGGATCGGTATTTAAATGAGGAGGTTGAAGATGATTCAGAAGGGTTTGAAGTTCTGAATTGGTGGAAGGTAAATAGTCCCAGGTTTCGTATTCTTTCTCTCGTTGCAAGAGATGTTATGGCAATTCCGATATCCACTGTTGCTTCTGAGTCTGTTTTTAGCACAAGTGGAAGAGTGTTAGATGCATTTAGAAGTTCTCTAACTCCACATATGGTTGAGAGCTTAATTTGCACACAAGATTGGTTTCGCGATAATGCAATGGCAATAGAACTAGTAGAAAATTGGGATGAGATGCAAAGAATTAAAGAAGGTAACTTTTTTTTAGACATTGCAAATTTTTACTGAATTTATTAGGCTATATTTGTAACTCTTATATAGTTATATATTGTCTATGTGGATCTTAAAATTTTGATTAATGAAAGCTGATGTCTTTCTATAATGTAATCCTAGAGCTCGAAAATGAGGGAATCCATGCTATTTGAGATGGAGAAGACATGAGATGGAGTGAAAGATGGAGCAAGGATCGAGCTGCTATTAAGTGTTTTAATAATTTTATTTTTTCAGCCTTTTTTTTTTTTTTTTTGATTTCTTTTAAGATGTGGAGCAGTATGTATTTGCTCATTCTGAATAATTTTGTTTGGCTACAATTGAATTTGGATGTTTGCTTATATTTGAATTTTTAAATAAAGTATGGTGCGACTTGTTTTTAACTTGGTCTATTATTCAGTTTTATTTTTTTCATTTTAATGGTTAGTGTTTGACATTGTGTACCAATAACTTTGTTCTTTAGCGATTACTCATAAAATGTTTTATTTGGTTTAATGGATAACCGATCCAATAAACCGATTTTTACATTAATTGGATTGGTTTGGGTTTTACAAATTTGGTTTGGTTTTTGGCTATTAAATTTTTTATAAAAAAACCGAATAACCCAAACCGACTAAACCAAATAACCCGCAAACCGACCGAACGTACACCCCTACCCATATATATATATATATATATATATATATATATATATATATATATATATATATATATATAGTGGCAGGATCAAGAGGGAAGTAACCATTCGGGGGGAAGTAAAACTTTTTTTTTTCGTTTTTTGAAAAAACTTTGTTCACGAACATTATAGATGAGATGAAAATGTGAACATTAAGTAGAGACAATTTGTGATAAATGTTTTTATTTTAGCGAAAAAACGCTCAAAGAAGTAATATATAACAATTATCGTGTTTTTCGAGCGTATTTTGAGATTTTAGCTATTGGGGTTTAGATGTTAGGGTTTATAGGGTTTAGATATTAGGGTTTAGATATTAGGGTTTAGAAATTTAGGGTTTAGGGTTTAGATTTAGGATTTAGATTGAGTTTTTAACACGAACGGTTTAGAGTTTAGGGTTTAGGGTTTAGGGTTTGGTGTTTTGGGTTTATGGAATAAACCCAAAACACCAAACCCTAAACTCTAAATCGGGCTAAATTTTACTTCACAAAACATGAAGAAAAAAAAACGTTCATATTCTTCACGAACAATATTATATTGGATGTTATTTTTGTCGATCGTTTTCCCGCCTAAATAATAACATTCATCACTAAGTATCTCTTCTAAATGTTCATATTTTCGTGTGATCTTGATGCCGGAAAAAAAAAATTCAAAAAAAAACGGAAAAAAAAAAATTTGCTTCCCCCCGATTGGTTACTTCCCTATTGATCCTGCCCCTATATATATATATATATATATATATATATATATATATATATATATATATATATATATATATATATATATATATATATAGTTCTACTTAGAATAGGGGTTATCATATATATATATATATATATATATATATATATATATATATATATATATATATATATAGTTCTACTTAGAATAGGGGTGTGTTTGATAACAACAATTTTAGGGATTCTTGAAGATTGAGACTCTTTACAATCCAATTGAACATGTCCATTAACATATTGTATTTAGAGCTCTTTGACTAACCTGTGAACGTAATGTTTTTAAGTCATTAAGCTAGTTAAATTTATCTCAGCTCTATACTCTCAGCTTATGTCACCCACATGACTATGCTTTGAAATTTATATGGTTACTGATAACGTCATTTTCATACATATATTTTGGGCGTTATCTTGTTTCATTTGCTGGTATTTTGAAGACTTTGATTAAGATATCGAGTTATTTGAGTTCAAAATGAAGAAAGTGTCAAGATATGGTTCGTTGGCTCATTATTGTTGATTTTATTAAAGACATAGCCAAAACGAAGTTAGAGTTGAAGATAAACGTGCATCGGGTGAAAAATCAGTTTCCATCGCTTCAGGATGAAGTTTATCGCGTTTTGGTCATCATGATATGTGATGAAGTGCATCAGAACACGACATGGAAAAAAGGGCATTCTGATCATTTTGTCGCGTTTCAAGTGACTTTGTCGCGTCCTGGTCATCGCGTATCGCGATGAGGTTGTCGCGGATCGCGATGGGTTGTCGCGGATCGCGACTTGGGTCGGTTCCAGCTGTTTTTCCAGCTCCTATAAATAGACGAATTTTATCCCAATTTAGGCCATGCAGTTTTATTTACGAATTTTCTTTCACATCAACATTAGTTACGAATTTCTTTGTCTTTGTTCATTATTTTACAAGGGTTTAAGCTACAATATCATTCTTGGTTAGTTTAATCTTTATATTAACTTTTATTACATTTATTAATTTGTTCTTCATTCAATTCAATGATTATGTTTAATTGTTCTTCTTAAAAAAAAAAAAAAAAAAAAAAAAAAGCAGAAAAAAGAAGAAAAAAAATGCTTATGAGATCCGAGCTTAAGTAGTAGTTTCTAAGACTCGAACTGATAGATCCTTTGGGGTGCTAGATCACCTAACCACCTAAGACCTTTTTCCGGTTTGGGATCGGTTGGTTGAAGGTTCGCTACACGGGTCAAGGACGCTATTATCTCAAGGCAAGGTGATCATCTTTAGGTAGTTTTGGTTATAAGTACTCGTCTCATACCTATGCAGCAGTGATCACCTTTGACTCATGATGTGAGAAATACCTAGTAAGACTAGACCTTGGGGAGAGTTACCTTTGCGGGGTACTTTGGATAAGAGAGATATGACCAGTATGTGGATAGCTTGCATATTTAGAAATTATAAGCATGAAATGGAATCAAGAGAGTTAAAAAGTTAAACGGGTTTCTCTACATAAACACAGGTATGAATCTGTTTATAACTGGATCTTTGATTAAATTGTGAAGTATTGGTATTTGCAATAGCGCCTTAAATATTGTTAGTAGGCTATCTTGATGCGAATAAGAGTCAAGTTACAAATACTAAACCTTATAACGTAAGATTGTTTTTATCATTTGTAATCATTTTACACCAATTGTATTTGAATGTTTATTGGTGATTAGTTATTGAGGTTGGAAAGTTAAGTCTTAAGGGTTGATTGATGCAAAGAAAAGAAGGATATTGAAAGCCTAGTAATGTGATTTTTAGGGAAAGCTAAGTGAAAAGAATTTAGGCTTTGAGATGAAAGGTTTGAGTTAAGAAGTAAAGTTGTGGAAATTTTTGAAGTTTGAGTTCTCAACCCAAATTGTCTTTACATCTCAATTCATGACCTAGAAAAAAATGTTTTATGAAAATTTGTTTGCGATAATGGCCACTTAGGATATTGTTTTTGAAATGTGTTTGAATGAAAATGGGGGGAAGAAGGGGGGTGCATTTGATGGTTTGTATGTTGTTTTATAAGTGACAGGAATGCGAGAAATTGTTTTGTGAGAAATAAACTTATTCGTGAAAAGATGAAGAGTACGAGAGCTTGTGGAGGATTAACTTGCTTGAGGAAAAGCAAGGTTCAAGTGTGGGGAATTTTGATAACGCCATTTTCATACATATATTTTGGGCGTTATCTTGTTCCATTTGCTGGTATTTTGAACACTTTGATTAAGATATCGAGTTATTTGAGTTCAAAATGAAGAAAGTGTCAAGGTATGGTTCGTTGGCTCATTATTGTTGATTTTATTAAAGACATAGCCAAAACGAAGTTAGAGTTGAAGATAAACGTGCCTCAGGTGAAAAAATCAGTTTCCATCGCTTCAGGATGAAGTTTATCGCGTTTTGGTCATCATGATACGTGATGAAGTGCATCAGAACACGACATGGAAAAAAGGGCATTCTGACCATTTTGTCGCGTTTCAAGTGACTTTGTCGCGTCCTGGTCATCGCGTATCGCGATGAGGTTGTCGCTGATCGCGATGGGTTGTCGCGGATCGCGACTTGGGTCAGTTCCAGCTGTTTTTTCAGCTCCTATAAATAGACGAATTTTACCCCAATTTAGGGCATGCAGTTTTATTTACGAATTTTCTTTCACAGCAACATTAGTTACGAATTTCTTTGTCTTTGTTCATTATTTTACAAGGGTTTAAGCTACAATATCATTCTTGGTTAGTTTAATCTTTATATTAACTTTTATTACTTTTATTAATTTGTTCTTCATTCAATTCAATGATTATGTTTAATTGTTCTTCTTATTTATTTGTTCTTTCCTTTACCATGAGTAGTTAAATATTTAGTATTCGCTTAGATGCATGAACCTAGGTGATGGATTGCGATCTTTTGGTTAACAACAATTAATTAAAATTACATAATTTTATGTCTAGCTAAGATCTACCGTTATTAAAGCTTAATGATTGTTAGATCACGGAAGTTATTGATTAACTAACGACAGTTAAATTGATTAATAGCTTTTACTAGATTATTGAACGTGAATAATTTAGGAATACGTGAGATTTTATGAGGGACACCGATAATAAAATTAATCGTATAGTGGTTGAGCTTGAAATTAGTTGCAATAATTGTGAGGTTGTAAGGGACACCAAACCAACCTAAGTTAGATTATAATCTTGAGTAATATCATTGTGAATTGGTTAGTAACTCTAGGTTAACGACAGTTATACTTAGGTTGCTAGTCTTAAACTGTAGGAATCGACAGATAAATACAGTGTCACATCATTGTAATTGTTTAATTAACGGGTTTAAACGAGCAATCCTAGCCTAGGGAATTGAATCTAAGTGGATACGTTTGCTTCTTATTGAGTTAAGTTTAATTTACTTTCGCGTTTAATCAGTTTTACAACAAAACTCTCCTTTTTAAATCTTAGAATAATTAATAGTTCAAGTTTTCAATTACCTGCTCTCTGTGGAACGAATTGGTCAAATACTTGTTTAATTACTACACGAACTGATTATAGTTGCCTGTATTGTGTGATAATCGATAGGTATTTAGCTAATAATTTAGAGTACGAAATTACACATCAGTTACTAACTTTGCTAGTTAGTTTTTATTACCCGATTCCGGTTATCGTCTTTGGTCATCTTCTCCGTCCATGAATAACTTCTGGTCAAAATGAAAGAAACATCACTGCCTCACTAGTTGGCTATTCCTTATTGGAACTTTTTCAATACGAAGATAAAAGTTTAAACAATTACGACAATTAGTAAAGTAGTAATTTAATAATGAACTTTACAGTTAAGACAACACTTAGTATATTATTTTACGAAACATGAAAACATGAATAATTAGGCGTGGATTTATTGTTGATGATGTAGTAATTTATCAATGAAATGGAAAGTGTTTTGGTTGGTCAAAATTGATGACCAAAAGTTACATCAGAGGGAACACAAAATGACCCTTTATTCTTTTGTTACCTAAGCTATTTTCTTTTTTTCTCTTTTCGGATTTATGTCTAGTGTTTGGAATTTGTTGATGTTGACATAAAATGGAGACAAAGGAACACTTCAATTTCTAAGGTCATATTTATCATGCTTTACTTTTGTACTCTAGTAACAATTGTAAAATATTGTATACTTTGATAGTTTGCTTTATTCACATGAAGTAAAAAGAAAATGCGCCGTAGAATCATTAAGGTGTTTGAAATTGTTCACTCTTTGCGCTTCTCCTTTATTTCTTACTTTCACACTTGTATTCGTGTAATCATGTATAATAATAGCTGAAAATAGATATTAATCGAGTCTGTTTTATTTCTTTATGGGGATATGGGGATATAATACACGGAGTATAAGACCACTCCAACGGTGAGCCGCTCTCCTGTATGCTATTGAGGGCGTCGATGACATTCATTATGCTATAGGCCGCCCTCTAGTACTGAACCTCAATCGCCCTCCAATATTTCTTCCAGTAGCACGTTCGAGGACGTGGTAATCGGTCAAAATTAATAAAATGCAACGCTAATATTACCGTTTGTAAAAATCAAACGAATAGTTTTTTTTTCTCATTTTACTCTATATATTTAACACTTTCAAATCAAAACACTTCCAACACTCTCAATACTTTCAACATTTTAAACAATCTCAACAGTCTTCATACATTTTATTTAAAAATGCCTATAATCTTCATCCAAAAAAATAAAAAATAAAACAAATTAAACGATCAAATTGATACACAACGAAGTAATGATTTTTTTTCAATCACTACTTGAATCCTAACTGTACAGCTCACCTTCTGGGTCATCTTCGAACCCAAATCAAGGTATGGGGTTTGCCTCATACGCATCACAATCACCCGGTTTTACTCATCCTCAACAAGACACCAATTATCCTCTTCATCAACCATTTGCTAATCAACCTTGTCAACAATTTGTTCATCCTCAACAACAATATCCTCACCAACAATTCCCTAACCAACATTCTCAACCAACAATTCGACAACTTATCTTTCAACAAACACCTACTCGAGTTCCTACACAAATTTCAGTGGATACCGAATCCAATGATGAAGAAGTAGAAGCCGTTCAAGAAACTCAACCTGAAGAATTTGAAGGCGAAGTTGAAAGTGACCCGAGAGGAAATTTAAACTTTAATCTTTATATGGTTCCGACACAATAAGTAAAATCTGTAATGTTGAGTCTCGAAAGTTTTGAAATCTATATGCATATAATCAATTACCCTTTAACTGTGTCTGACGATGCACGAACTACGGTTTGTAAATAGATACATATATATATATGAATATATATAATAATAATAATTGGAAATATAATTGGAAATAATATACGACTTTATTATTATAAATAAATATGTAAAATAATGAAAATTATTATTAAAACATATTTATATATATAATATATCGAATATGGTTATTAAGCAATAGTAACATACGTTTGTCATTTTGGTTGTTATCAAATAAGTCTAACACAATTATATTCCTACCTTGAATATTAATACTTCGTACATCTTAATTGGGATTTTTATCCCCAGCTGGTTAACAACGGACCCCGATATTATATCTGAACTAAACTGTCGGTAGATTAAAAACAAATGAGTAGGCTGGTATACTATTTTATACTGTGTTTAATTGAAATCAGTGTGTTTGATTCCTTAATTCTCTACTCGTTCCAAATATGTAGTTACTATCATATATTTGTATTTTCATTTGAGTGGACATTTAACCGAAACTTTAAGACTTTTGTGATTGAAGATACTGTATTAACTTTATGATTTTCTTCACAACTTGTGAGATATATATATATATATATATATATATATATATATATATATATATATATATATATATATATATATATATATATATATATATATATATATATATATATATATATATATATAGACACATACAACACAGCAAATAACCACCTTGATATCTATAAAACCCGATCACCTCACCATCTTTGTTCTCGTTTCTGTTTCGTTACCATCCACATTAAAACACACACTTCTTCTTCTTGTTTAAGCCAATCACCGAGCCACCATCCTCCACCATTCCATCGCCACCTCAACCATTGAACAACCACCCTCCGCCACCTTTGATCACGACAACCACCATCACTCTCCAACTACAAACCACCACTACCGTCGTGATATCATTTAATACGGCGAGTATGTTTCTGTTTCTGTCTCCGAGAACCACTTTATCGTTGATAAACCCACAACGATCACCTTCTCTCTTCTCTATCTTCTCTCTCTCTGCCCTTAAAACTGGAACCCTTCAACACCTTTTCTATATTTCTATTTCTGTAGAACCTACTCAACGAAAACCACCTCTACAACCTCCTGTGTAGCGTACGTACTGCTGCTGTAATCTGTGTTACCATTTCTGTTAAAATGGTGAAGATATAAGATGATGATAAAAACGATAGTGAAGATGATATTGTTACTCGCTATCTTCTCGTTTCTGTCTCCGGCTAACGTCGACGAAGGAAGATGATGGTATGAGTATCGATGATGATAATGTTAGATTGTATGAAAATAAAAATAAAAAAAAACGAAGACGATAAAAAAAAAAAAAAATTGTATTATTAAAGATGATGATGATTTTGGTTTTTTTACGAAGATGATTATGATTACGAATATGGATGATAAATGGGGTGAAGTCTTATGAAGATGATGATTTTGTTCATAATGGGGAATAGTTCTGGTCTTGTGTTTTTGAAGAAGGAGATAGTAGCAGGAACACAGATTAAGTAGATTTTTATTACAAATTAATTCACAAAAGCGTAGACAGAACAATGGTTTCGGCGTAGGGCTGTTAAACGAAAGGTCCTGGGTTCAAACCCAGGCCACTGCAATATTTTTATTAAAAGTTAGGCTTAGAAACTGCTATTGGGCCGAATCCTTCCTCCTCATGTTGGGCCAGGAAACAAAAATGCGGTTATAGAAATTAAGTTAGGATCTATATCAGAAAATTAACAGTGGAGCAGTTGGTTGGTGGTGTTTGCGAGTGAGCGTGAGGTTGAGGGTTCGAGCCCCGTCTGTGACATTTTCTTTTTAGAAAAGCCTAATGAGGTAGTTTTCATACTAAGATCACTTCTATTATTATTATTATTATTATTATTATTATTATTATTATTATTATTATTATTATTATTATTATTATTATTATTATTAAAAATAACATTATTACTAAAGTTATCATTATAATTAAAATTATTATTAAAAGTATCATCGAAAGTATCATTATTATTATTTTTATCATTGTTATTATTATTATCATTAGATATGATTTTATTAGTATTATTATTATTATTATTATTAATATTATCATTATTTTTACTAATAGTATTATCATTATTATAAGTATCATCATTATCATTACTATTATTTTGACAAAAAAATATTATTATTTTTATATTACTATTATTATTATTGTAAAATAAAACAACTTTTTATTTATTATTATTATCAATATTATTTTATCAAATAACTATTAGTTCTATAAAACTATATTTAATACATATAACATAACTATATTAACACCTTTATAATAAATACTAATAAATGTAAATAATTAGGTTATTAATGAAACACATAATTAAAATAACAATTAAATTACTAATAATATATAAATTTGTTCGATTATAAATATATGTGTTAATATATATACTTGATATAGGATCGTGAATCCGAGGTCAACCCTATAATTGTTCAATGACGTCATATGTATTTTTACTACAAAATACAGTATGGTGAGTTTCATTTGCTCCCTTTTTAATTGCTTTTGCAATATATATTTTTGGGCTGAGAATACATGCGCTGCTTTTATAAATGTTTACAAAATAGACACAAGTACTTAAAAATATATTGTACGTTGAGTTGTACCACTGGCATATTTCCCTGTAGCTTGGTAACTACTATTTACATGGGTATTGTAAACGCGAATCCTGTTGATAGATCTATCGGGCCTGACAACCCCAACCGGACTGGACGACCAGTATTCAACGGTTGCACAGTACTTCGTTTCGTGACTACACTTGGTACGGTGTAGTGAGATTTCATAATAAAGGGAATATGCGACGTTGATTAAATGTTAAGTATGGTTACCAAGTGCTCAACCACTTAGAATGCTTTACATACACTTGCTAGTGTATTATGTTTATGATTATGAAATCTTGTGGTCTATTAACATGTTGAAATGATTATTACAATAAACCTATGAACTCACCAACCTTTTGGTTGACACTTTAAAGCATGTTTATTCTCAGGTACGAATTAAGCCTTCCGCTGTGCATTTGCTCAATTTAAGGACATTATTTGGAGTCGATCATCGCAATGGGACCAAATGTTGATGACTTCGTCCAGGAGGATTAGGACGGGTCATTACAGGTGGTATCAGAGCGTTGGTCTTAGCGAACCAGGTCTTACATTAGTGTGCCTAAATGTTAGTTGATTAGATGCATTAGTGAGTCTGGACTTCGACCTAGTAGTGTCAAAAGTCTTTGCTTACCACCATTTGTCGAAAAATATCTACTTATCATTTTCAGTCTTGACATGTCTTATTGCAATTATTGCATAGACGATGTACAGACAAATTCATATCCCATCACATTAAATCTTATCTGACACGTTTCCTTAATTTCCTCCGTAATTCACGGGATCTTCTGTAATATATATATATATAGGTATTCTATGTAATTAGAATATCATCCGATATCCTAAAATCATTTCATATCAAAATTCTCTTACTGATCGTGAAAGATGGATCCTACACCTAGCTTGGATTCTATTAGTTTCGGAAGTGATTATGAGATGCGTATTGAAGTAGACCCCGAAGTCAATGAACCCGAAGTGCCTCCACCGTTTAGCTATTTTTCTTTCTGGAGGAAATGGGGCTGGGTCCGAGACTTACTCACTCGATGGAGAAATGAAGAAGGCGAACTCTACCGTGACCCAAACTTACCACCTAATATCGGAGAAAACGATGTACTCACCGGTGAACCCATGCGCAACACTGTTTTCACCCTTTTTGCCAAAATATTCCGCCTCGAAGGTCGTATTACTGTAATCTCAGAAAATGTTCAACCTCTACTTCCGAATAACAATCGAAGGGGAATAGTAGAAGAAGTTAGAGAACTTCGAATTGATAATCAAGATCTATCGAATCAGATGAGTGGGTGGATAGAAATGATAGAGGGTAGGATAGAAACCCTGACACGAATGGTGAGTGATTTACAAGATATACTTATTATACAAGAACCATCAACATCAGCCCCGTCACCATCAGCAGTACCGACAGCATCAGCAGCACCAGCAGCATAAACAGTACCACCATCCAGCAACAGCAACATCCGCATCTCACATCTCAAATTCACAATCTGTCCCACGAACATCAACATCATCCGCACCATAGATACCAAATAATACCAACAATAATAACCGATGAAGTATTGACCCATAACTTCATTAATATTCTGCAATGAATATGTGGTTCCTAATAGTCTTAGAGATTACTTATTCTAGCTCAAACCGAAAATCATATGAGTTTAACATCATAATAACTCATTAAATCTATGACTACATCTGAAGAAAATATATATGTATATATGTTTTCATAAAGATTGTAATTAAAAATTCTCTTGTACAAACTGTTAATGATGAAAATATTTTAACGGGTAGGTAATACCCGAGGAATATTTAGATTTCACATTAATAAGTTACACTGTACGTTCTTTCAAATCTGATTCAACAATCATTTACTATCCTATCTACATCTACCGATATACGTATCCGTTCACTACAGAATAACCATTTTCATTCAATTTCATATTTGGATTTTGACCTATCAAAATTCAACAAGTGGCATAATGAAGAAAACATTGTACAAAATAAAATTTGTTAGAAACAAACGAATTAACTAATTGAAATATTGTTAAGAACCCACGCTAACTGTTCCTAGCTAACTGTTCCTAGCTAACTGGTTACATTTTAATTATCGCAATTTAATTATCGCAATTTATATTCTCGCAATTTTATTTATCGTCATTTAATTTCTGTTATTTATTTTACGCACTTTAAATAAAGAGACACGTATACAAGGTTTCGACCTATCATATCGACCCATCTATATATATGTTTCGGAACAACCATAGACACTCTATATGTGAATGTTGGAGTTGGCTATACAGGGTTGAGGTTGATTCCAAAATATATATATGGTTTGAGTTGTGATCAATACTGAGACCGGTACACGGGTCACGATACGTATTAATTAATTCGAATATTATATATTAAATTATATATGAATATATTGGACTATTGGACAATTGAACTAGTGGACTGCTAACTTTGGACAATTAAAATGAATTAAAATATTGATTATAACATATGAAACTAAACAATTCTTCAAGTTTGCCACTTGATTTCATCTTAAACCTCATTTATACCTCGACAATTACAATCCGCGTTCAAACCTTTCATGATTCTTGAAGACACCTCAATCAAGAGGATGAGCCAATCGCACTTCATCTACGGAATAAGAGATTGACGCAAATAGTTATGCACATGAAAAACACTCGAAACCTGAGCAAACGTTTAACACGTATCTGTGCTAATTCCTTTAGCGTTATTATTACTCAAAATAACTTTACAATCCTTTTTCAAGATAGCCAATTTTGTCACAGCTCCAGCAATACAACTCCAACTTTTCGTTCAAAACAACTTTATTATAACCTTGTTATATATGCGTGTTCTTTTATTGTTATCGGGGAACCTTTTATATTCCACCATATTACCATCAGCGTTTAATCATCTAAAAGCATAATTCTCCTGAAAACACCTAGGTTTGATAATCGATGACCCAGATCCGTTAACTTTGAAAATGCTGACGAAGCAGCATGTTGTAGATGGTCTTAATGGTCAAAAGTTGATAATAAAAAAAGAAGTGTTAGGAACGCTCGATAGAAAATTTGGTACTGAAAATTGAATTGAGCACACCATGAAGGAGACTAAGGATAAATACAAGGACTAAACCCTATATTCAAAGAATCCAGGTAATTCTGGATCCGATGAAATCTTTAGAGAATATCTTACTCCAAGGTCATGTTAAAATCTTGCGGAAAATTTTTCTTTATCAACCTTCGAATTTAGAAATTCCAAAATATCATCATAAATATCTTCGATATTTCTGAGGATATTTTCATAAATATTCTTGTCCGAAAATTATCTACCTCTTTGTATTTCTGTATTCCATTATATTAGAAACTTCTGTAAAGTCTAAGTATAAAATATGAATGAATTGTGGAGAAGTGTTGGGAACTGAAGCATGAGTTAGTATAATATAATGCGCTTGGCCAACGTGATTATATTATAGTAATTCATGAGCTGTTTCTAATGGAACGTGATGATTCACAGTACCGTCATCATGTGCTATGTTACACGACTCTTGTATTCTATTTAACCTCTAAACATTTCAAGAAAATATTTTTTTCCTTGATGATTGGGTCTTTTCCCGGATATTCTGGTAATTTGACAAGTCAAATTGTGCTATTACCGCTTCTTTCTTAGAACATTAACAATGTTCATTCTGAAACTTATACCTACGAATTCTGGACCATTACAAGAGATGCCCAATTGCAAGAAGAAGAAACGAAGGGACAAAGCTCCGAAAGAGAAATTGGAGTATAAATCGCAGCAAATAGGGGGAATATTAACTGGGGATGACAATGATTATAAAAAAATAGAAGCAAGGACTTCGAAGTATAAGGGAGAATATAAAGCCCAACAACAATAGATAAATTACAAACCGTGTATGTCAATGTTTATCGCAACATAAAGACACGGGAGGATTAAAAACACTATAACCCCAAGGACGAAATAGAAGAAAGCAGATTCCTCTGGTGGAAGTTGGAAAAGGAGAATGATGGTCGTAATAGTAAGGATAAAGACAAGGATCAGAACTAGATTTAGCATTTTCATAAACTTTTGAATTTGGGAATTGGGTATAGGAATGGTAAAAGTAACGGAATGGAAGAAGTTAATTTATAAAAATCGAGGCAGATCGCCGTATTTAATTATAGAGATCTTAACCTCTTTATTCGCTGAAGAATCAAATCTCTTAGATTTCGAAGATTTCCTTTAAATCCCAGAAATTTCGGAAATTCATTGTGACTACGTCAAAAGTTAAATCTCTACCTCAATCTTTTGTGACAGCTTCACTTGTACGCTTCATATAATCAAATCGTATTGTCTATATTAACCAAACCCTATTTATCAACTCAAATTCGTCATGAAAACATTTCTATTGTTAGCTATGACGACCTCGATCAAATTTCGGGGACGAAATTTCTTTAACGGGTAGGTACTGTAATGACCCGGAAATTTCCGACCAAATTTAAACTTTAATCTTTATATGGTTCCGACACAATAAGTAAAATCTGTAATGTTGAGTCTCGAAAGTTTTGAAATCTATATGCATATAATCAATTACCCTTTAACTGTGTCCGACGATGCACGAACTACGGTTTGTAAATAGATACATATATATATATATGAATATATATAATAATAATAATTGGAAATATAATTGGAAATAATATACGACTTTATTATTATAAATAAATATGTAAAATAATGAAAATTATTATTAAAACATATTTATATATAATATATCGAATATGGTTATTAAGCAATAGTAACATACGTTTGTCATTTTGGTTGTTATCAAATAAGTCTAACACAATTATATTCCTACCTTGAATATTAATACTTCGTACATCTTAATTGGGATTTTTATCCCCAGCTGGTTAACAACGGACCCCGATATTATATCTGAACTAAACTGTCGGTAGATTAAAAACAAATGAGTAGGCTGGTATACTATTTTATACTGTGTTTAATTGAAATCAGTGTGTTTGATTCCTTAATTCTCTACTCGTTCCAAATATGTAGTTACTATCATATATTTGTATTTTCATTTGAGTGGACATTTAACCGAAACTTTAAGACTTTTGTGATTGAAGATACTGTATTAACTTTATGATTTTCTTCACAACTTGTGAGATATATATATATAAATATATATATATATATATATATATATATATATATATATATATATATATATATATATATATATATATATATATATATAGACACATACAACACAGCAAATAACCACCTTGATATCTATAAAACCCGATCACCTCACCATCTTTGTTCTCGTTTCTGTTTCGTTACCATCCACATTAAAACACACACTTCTTCTTCTTGTTTAAGCCAATCACCGAGCCACCATCCTCCACCATTCCATCGCCACCTCAACCATTGAACAACCACCCTCCGCCACCTTTGATCACGACAACCACCATCACTCTCCAACTACAAACCACCACTACCGTCGTGATATCATTTAATACGGCGAGTATGTTTCTGTTTCTGTCACCGAGAACCACTTTATCGTTGATAAACCCACAACGATCACCTTCTCTCTTCTCTATCTTCTCTCTCTCTGCCCTTAAAACTGGAACCCTTCAACACCTTTTCTATATTTCTATTTCTGTAGAACCTACTCAACGAAAACCACCTCTACAACCTCCTGTGTAGCGTACGTACTGCTGCTGTAATCTGTGTTACCATTTCTGTTAAAATGGTGAAGATATAAGATGATGATAAAAACGATAGTGAAGATGATATTATTACTCGCTATCTTCTCATTTCTGTCTCCGGCTAACGTCGACGAAGGAAGATGATGGTATGAGTATCGATGATGATAATGTTAGATTGTATGAAAATAAAAATAAAAAAAAACGAAGACGATAAAAAAAAAAAAAAATTTATTATTAAAGATGATGATGATTTTGGTTTTTTTACGAAGATGATTATGATTACGAATATGGATGATAAATGGGGTGAAGTCTTATGAAGATGATGATTTTGTTCATAATGGGGAATAGTTCTGGTCTTGTGTTTTTGAAGAAGGAGATAGTAGCAGGAACACAGATTAAGTAGATTTTTATTACAAATTAATTCACAAAAGCGTAGACAGAACAATGGTTTCGGCGTAGGGCTGTTAAACGAAAGGTCCTGGGTTCAAACCCAGGCCACTGCAATATTTTTATTAAAAGTTAGGCTTAGAAACTGCTATTGGGCCGAATCCTTCCTCCTCATGTTGGGCCAGGAAACAAAAATGCGGTTATAGAAATTAAGTTAGGATCTATATCAGAAAATTAACAGTGGAGCAGTTGGTTGGTGGTGTTTGCGAGTGAGCGTGAGGTTGAGGGTTCGAGCCCCGTCTGTGACATTTTCTTTTTAGAAAAGCCTAATGAGGTAGTTTTCATACTAAGATCACTTCTATTATTATTATTATTATTATTATTATTATTATTATTATTATTATTATTATTATTATTATTATTATTATTATTATTATTATTATTATTATTATTATTATTATTATTATTATTATTATTAAAAATAACATTATTACTAAAGTTATCATTATAATTAAAATTATTATTAAAAGTATCATCGAAAGTATCATTATTATTATTTTTATCATTGTTATTATTATTATCATTAGATATGATTTTATTAGTATTATTATTATTATTATTATTAATATTATCATTATTTTTACTAATAGTATTATCATTATTATAAGTATCATCATTATCATTACTATTATTTTGAAAAAAAAATATTATTATTTTTATATTACTATTATTATTATTGTAAAATAAAACAACTTTTTATTTATTATTATTATCAATATTATTTTATCAAATAACTATTAGTTCTATAAAACTATATTTAATACATATAACATAACTATATTAACACCTTTATAATAAATACTAATAAATGTAAATAATTAGGTTATTAATGAAACACATAATTAAAATAACAATTAAATTACTAATAATATATAAATTTGTTCGATTATAAATATATGTGTTAATATATATACTTGATATAGGATCGTGAATCCGAGGTCAACCCTATAATTGTTCAATGACGTCATATGTATTTTTACTACAAAATACAGTATGGTGAGTTTCATTTGCTCCCTTTTTAATTGCTTTTGCAATATATATTTTTGGGCTGAGAATACATGCGCTGCTTTTATAAATGTTTACAAAATAGACACAAGTACTTAAAAATATATTGTACGTTGAGTTGTACCACTGGCATATTTCCCTGTAGCTTGGTAACTACTATTTACATGGGTATTGTAAACGCGAATCCTGTTGATAGATCTATCGGGCCTGACAACCCCAACCGGACTGGACGACCAGTATTCAACGGTTGCACAGTACTTCGTTTCGTGACTACACTTGGTACGGTGTAGTGAGATTTCATAATAAAGGGAATATGCGACGTTGATTAAATGTTAAGTATGGTTACCAAGTGCTCAACCACTTAGAATGCTTTACATACACTTGCGAGTGTATTATGTTTATGATTATGAAATCTTGTGGTCTATTAACATGTTGAAATGATTATTACAATAAACCTATGAACTCACCAACCTTTTGGTTGACACTTTAAAGCATGTTTATTCTCAGGTACGAATTAAGCCTTCCGCTGTGCATTTGCTCAATTTAAGGACATTATTTGGAGTCGATCATCGCAATGGGACCAAATGTTGATGACTTCGTCCAGGAGGATTAGGACGGGTCATTACATACGGTTAAAAATTTTTTTTTTGCACCTGGTTGAAAAAATCCTAGTTTCGCCTCTGGAGCAAGATATCGAAAGATATCAAGATTTTTATCGGCCATTACACAAAGCTTGAAAAATATTGGGAAAGTGGAAACGACGATGCCGATATCATCCAAAGTAGACACCACGCTTTTAAAAACAAACGGTCGTTAATTTATTTACGAGGATGCGTGGATAATTCTAATTATTTTATGTACTTTTGTTTTTAATTATGTCTTTTTTTAAGAAAAAAAATGTAACCGTATCTATGTTGTTTAATAAATGTGATGTTCAAAAACAATTATTACATGTATAATAATTATTATTTATTTGTTAGTTAATAATAATAATAATATCAATAATAATAATAATATTAATAACAATAATAATATGTAACATCCCGTTTTTCATCATACATGTCCGAGGTACGTAATTGATCTTTAGAATGTTCATACTTGGTTGTATAATTGTATAAAGATGATTGTACGATGCGTGTATGAAGGGTACCAAGCATGTACGTGTTGCTTGTTCGAATGTCGAAGAAAACTGGACGTTGTTTGAGTTACAAGGTGTGTACGTACCTTTTCGACCCCAAATAAAGTTTGAGTTGATGTTTCAAAACCTTACCATTAGAAAGAAATCTTGTTACGTTTCCAACGATATTTGATTCATCGAAAACCGAGTTACGGTCAAAAAGTTATGGCCAAAACAAGTTGCTGAAGTTTGGATGAAATAGGCTAACTCCGCGGCGCGACCAGAATCTCCACGGCGCGACTTTTACCTATTTTGAGGGTCAGAAAGCTTGGAAATGTGAACTAAAATCACCCTTTAAGCCACGGCGCGGAGGGTTTACTCCGCAGCGCGGAGGGTTTACTCCGCGACGCGGAGGGTTTACTCCGCGGCGCAGAGATAGGCACTATCTGATGCTTTTCAGCCTTTTAATGAGTTAAATGAAGGGCAAAATTGGTATTTCACATGTGGACGGGTTTTGGAGCCTCAAATCTGATCACAACCTTATCCAAACCTCATTTCTTCCATTTTCTTCTCATCCACTTCCATCAAAACCTAGAGAGAGAGGGAGAGGTTCTAGAGAGAGAATTGGAGATTTGGAGAAGAAGAAGAGTGAATCGGGTCAAGTCTCAAGTTTTAAAGTTGTTCCCTACGTCTCTAGCTACGTTGTGATAGTGTTGGTAAGTCTTAACTCCGTGTTTTGAGTTTTAATTTATTTATAGCTAGGGTTTATTCATTTGAGACTTGTAAGACCCATTTGGGGGTTAAATGGGTGAATTTAGTTAAATTGATGTAAGGAAACCCTAATGGTTATAATCTAGGATTTGGTCATGTAAATTGAGGTTTGTAAGTGTTAATAGTGTTGTTAAGTCACTAATACACTTGTGTGTTAGTGAAAGATTGTAAATGGGTGCAAGTTTGACCAAAATATAAGTCTTGGTGTTAAAATGGGTCAAATGGGTAACGGTTGACCTAGTTGGGTAAGATGGGTATGAAATCCCCTAAGTTTGTGTTAGTTGGTGTTAGTAGACCTTAATCACTAGCTTTTAGTGATTTATGATGAGTCTTGGCCATTAATGGGCGGTTTTGGTGTAAATGGGTCATTTAATGCATTTGGGTAATTAAATGCTCAAAAGTTAAGTGTTGGTGGTTAGTTCCACTATTTTGTATGTTGATTTGGGTACTTAATGTATTAGGTACTTCGCTTGAAGCTTACGGAAGTGTTTAATCACCACCGACGTGATAAGGTGAGTGGAATAATTATATGCGTAGGTATATAATGTATTTATTTTTTGTAGCGTGAGACGTGAAGTGTCGACGTGCTAAGACACCACGTTTCACGTGCTGAGTGAAGTGTCGACTTGTTAAGACACCACTCGGGGTGAAGTATCGACGTGTTAAGATGCCACCCCAAGTAATATGAAGAGTGAAGTGTCGACGTGTTAAGACACCACTCGGAGTGAAGTATCGACGTGTTAAGATGCCACTCCAAGAACTATCACGGGTGAAGTGTCGACGTATTAAGACACCACCCGGGGTGAAGCATCGACGTGTTAAGATGCCACCCGTGAGATTAGGGTACGATGTGTTAAGTACTCTAATGGTTGTTATGAACACCAATGGAAAATTCGAGTACCATTCATTTGTATTATTGGTTAACCATGGTTAGGCGTCGTAGTGTAGCATATTATATTGTTCGAGTTATATATGCTATTGTTTGTGCTAGCTTGTGGTTTTGAGGATTTAGCGTTATACTTTGCGATGGTATGCTATATAAATTGCTAGCGTGTATGAGGTAATTGTGTATGTGAGTGCAAGTAAGTAGATTATATATGTATGTGTATAATTATTGCATTCACTAAGCGTTTTGCTTACCCTCTCGTTGTTTACCTTTTTAGGCTCCGGCGTGAACAAGTGCAAGGGTATATGTTTGGACTAGCGATCTCCCTACGTGATTATGCTAGAGTTTAGCTTTTGAAGTTCGACCTAGGTTTGGGTAGTTTAACCCCAAACACCATGCTCGGGTTTATGTTTGGTAATTAAACTTGTCGGTCGAAACTCGTATTCTTGATTTGTAAATGGGCGAATGATGCCCGGGGAGTCAAGTTCTTGTTTTTGGAGTTATTAAAACATGTAAACTTTATTTACTTATGCGGCAGAAAGATTTGTGTTGATGTTTGTCGTTTACTGCAAAATTTTGGTGTTGTGTAAATTTTGTACAAGTCAGAATCAGTTCCAGACTAGTGCCGCGCCGCGACCCCTTTGGGGCGCGCCGCGATCTCGAAAGCATTTTGGTATCAGCTTTGTGATGGGTTCTGACCTTCAGTTCCCGTTGTGGGCCGCTCCGCGGCCAGATGTACCGCGCCGCGGTAATTGCCTGACAGGCATGGCCTGTCCCCTTTTTAAAAAAAATAATAATAATTGCGGAGTTTAACGGGTTGAGTTGTTATATAATAGTAATAATAAATAAATAAATAAAATTTGAGGAAGTATGTCATGGTTCATGGTTGACAATAGTAGTGTAATGAGAGGAAGTGATGAAGAAGGTGAAGAGAGAAAGCTGATGTGACACTGAAAAAATTTGATAAATTATATCATAGTTGGAAGTGATATAATAATAGCTAAAAACAAAAGATATATAGCAAATTTTCTAAGCAAAGAGAATATTACTTTTGCTATTCTATTGCTAAAAGATTTTCAACCTTATCAAATTTGATGAGGTGTCATCTAGGTGGACAATGAAATGACTTCCATGACAAAGTTCTAGTTCCATTCATTGATCAATTTGTTAAATGATTAAACGCGTAAATATTATTGATAACAGTAAAAGTAAATGGTATTTACAGAGTATAAGAACCTTAAATTACATCTAAAACCTAATGGTCCTAAACTCAAATATTTAACTTGGTCGGATCTATATAATTCATCTAACACAATTTAAGGCATGAAATTGATATTAAAAGCTTTGGAAAACTAATGTAATTTTTATATGGTAATCATAATCCCTTATGAGCTGAAGTGTAAATGATACTTCCTTAATAAAAATTTGGTATTCATGATAATATTTTTGGGTATTTGCTCTTGTTTAATTAAACAATCAAACACTTGTAGTAAAAAGAATGTTTTTATATTATATTACATATAAGAAAAGAGTAATTTCAGAGTCAAATTCCACACATAGAAGGATTATATCTCTTCCTTCCTTCCTTCCTCTTTGTTCTACTATTGGTTTATCTCATTGTGAACATTTTTGGGTAAAAAAATGTGTGAGTAAAGCATTTTCCATACGAAAATGTGTACACTACTTGGACACATTGCAATTATATATGCAGTTTTTATTGGTAGACTATATTTTTTCCGGACAAAAAATGTAAATTTAAATTGATTTAGATCAGATGATCTAAAAGTAGTGCAAGTGGTACACGACTTACCACCACATCACGACAATCTTAAAAAAAGACTATAATAAGATTAAATGTGCATTTGAAGTTTTCATAACAAAGTAACAAGAATTATTTAAAAGCATGTACTACATAAGCAATGAACCCTTTTTCTGTGTATAACTGAAGTGATTGTGGTTACAATGCATGCATGGAATGATACATGGTGATGAATATGAGTCAATGACGAATTGAGGATAAAAATTCGATGGAGTTTCAAAAAAAATTTCAAAACTAATTATATTTTAATGTTTTATATTTTAATGGTTTACTTCTAAAAATCATAAATTTTAAATATATATAAAGTTCTATTGTTAAATTTATTGGTGTCATATACTACTATATTTTAAAGAATAAATTGTATTAAAAAACGTTTCAAATAGTGAAACCATAGGACCCCACAACCTCTACCTATAGAATTGCCTCTAATACAAGGTTTTGGTACCAATTAAACTGTACAAGTCTTTGTGCCCAATAATAATGCTCAAAAGTACCAAAAACTACGAAAAAACAAGTGATAACACACTACTGTAAGCATTGTTACATGTACTTTGTCTGAAAATTTGTCTTTTCACTCTTGAGCCAGAAAATAATATACTTCATTGGAGAAGGATTTAAGTGTGCCAAGCTTTAGTTTGTATGCATTAATTGATTAATAGCTCTTTGTAGAATGAGTTGTGTGTGTTGTACAACATTAACAATTATGAGGGTGGTAAAAAGCATCAGAGTGAGAAGATATGAAAAAAGTGTTGTAGAAAATGAGATCTCAAAGGGGGTAAAAACATGTTATAGGTACAAAGGGTAAAATCACATGGAACAAACAGAAATATTTACTTGCTCAACTATACTTTAGTTCATGTTTTATATTTGTGGCTTGCACTGATATTTCAAATCAAGGTACAACCTCATAGATTGTCTTTCTCAAAGTATCAGTGAAGATGAAGTTTCACATTTTACATCTTCTCAAACATATTATTTTATTTTTAGTCACTTAAATTATTGATTGAGGATTTTGTAGGTCAAACAAATTCTTATGTTAGTCATATGTAATGTACCGATTTCAACTACTTATAGAAAACGTGAAACAATGCAAATGTTCATGATCTGAAAATGCTAAAATAATATAAATAAATTTAATTAAGAATTAGATGAGTATTAATGTTTTTATTTTATTTTATCAGATTAATTTTTTAGTTGGATTTGATTTACATGGATAACATATGAAAATCGTATTTAAATATGAATTAACCTAAAAAATAAAAATGGCAAACATATAATTTATATAGCTTATTGTAATATTGTTCAAGAAATATATGATGATAGTTGTACTTTCCAGTTTATAAAAAAAAATGATTAAAAAGAATGAAGAGGAAGTGAAAGAAAAGAAAACGAAAAAAGTGAACCTTTTTTTTATATATAAAGTAAGAAATTGAGATAAAAATGTACAGATGTAAACCAAAGTCGATAGACAAAACAAATGTATGCATATAAATTTAAGGGGAACTCCTCTACTATCAATTGATTTTGGAGTATTAAAGGACTCTTAAGTCTATGTGTAGTACATGTTGTATGGACTATACGATCTTATCGGTGGTATCAGAGTCAGGCTATAGCCCAGATATAGCGGACAACGCATTGGGCTCACCCTTGAGCGCACGCAGCGACGTGTTGCACCCCTCGGTCTGGCGGAACGATGAGTGGACCCAGCTATCGTCGGATGGGAGGTTTAAGGCAGAGACTTAGGTTTGAAGAGAGGTTTGTAAGGGTACAAGGGAACTTCCTTTATTACTAATTAATTTTAGAATACTGGAGAACTTTTAAAGACTTGTATTGTTAGAGTTAAGAATTGTAAGAAATATAAAACTTTAGACTCATGACATGTTAACAAGCTTCAAGTATTTTTTTGTTCTCTTTTCAAATTATCCAGTTAAAATCATTCATTCACTTTTTTTTTTTCCTTTCCTTCAATTTTTTGTTTGTTTGTGTATGTGAATACTTTGTTTTTTTTTTTCCTTTATTCCACTTAACATCTTCTCTAAAGTAAAGACTACATAAAAACTTCAAATTTTTAAATCATAAATTTTCTATATTTGCGTCCTTTTAAAAAAAACTTTGCTTACCAAACCTTTTGAGGAGAATATAATTCATATTAGTTTTTGTTATCAAAAAAACCTAATAGCCACTTATAAATTTGTTTGTTTAAGACTTATAAGTGATAACATATTTATTTTCTATTAAATTCTCATATAACTCAAAGATAGTCTAGTAGTTCTGAGTTATAATATTTATTAACAGCAGTTTGGGATCACCCGGGAAGACTAAACCACTCAGGCGATCATCTCCCGCATTTACATAACTCGTCTCCAACTGATGCCCTGGAGGAAACCGTACTAATCTGAGGGTATGGCCGGTAAAACCCCCCCTCCCCGCTGCCCCGCAACGCAATGTGCGAAAGACGACCTTTGGTGGATTTCAAGGTCAGAGGATACCTTATGTGCAATGTTGTAGTCTCCGAGAGCCGAACTCTTATCCCCTAACAAAGAGTGTCAGCCACTACCACTTGAGTTACACCACGAGGTTTAGTAGTTTGCATTATGGATACTCTTTTTTCTTTAAAATAACAAAATTATAGGCCATCCAAATGGGGAGCTACCCGATCGACCGCTCGGTACATATAATTTTCAGGGGGTCAATTTTTTTTATATATACAAGAACAATCAAATATTTGAGAAACAAGAGAATTAAGAAAACACAACTGAAGCAACGAAGGTGAAACACAATAGGTCTAAGAACAATAATCAAAGGGGCCCAGAAAAAAAACAAGAATCGTTAAGGCTTAAGGACCCCAGAAAAAAAAGAAATCAAAGTCCACTATAATTATAGCAAAACCTATAGAGTTTTTTTTTTAAATAGTTTATATTTTTCGTTCGGGTCTAAATGTTTTTTTTTTTTTCAAATCGTTCTAAGTACTTAAATCCTCGGGACCGACCTTGAATATTACGAATCCATAGATCCTTGATAGCAGTGACAAATAAGTGCTTTTACATCAACCCAACATGTTATCGACAAAAGGACGAAAATGATAACAAAAGGTTTTAGGTTTACACTTTCGCTGAACTGAGAAAAGAGTCAGATATGATGATATAGTAACACCTCATTCGATCGCGTACATTTGAGTAAATTACTCGACTTCCAAGAAAATCATCGGTTCGGTTCCAAAGATACTTTCAATAACCACTTACTTTCAGTGGCGAAACTGTGTGGGGGCAGGGGGCGCCCGCCCCCAGTGAATTTTTTTTTCAGTGTAAAATTTTTGAGTTTTTCGACTTTAACCTAGTGGATTTTTTTTTTTTGCCCAAAAGCCTACATATTTTGCCTCAAAACCTTCAAATTTTGCCCAACATTCTTCAACTTTTGCCCGAAAACCTTCAAATTTTGCCCTAAAATCTCCAATTATTGCCCCAAAATCTTCAAATTTTGTCCCAAAAAATTACTACGGTTTATTTTTTTTTTGCCCCCGATGAAAAAAATCTTAATTTCGCCACTACTTACTTTATCTATTGAATTTTATAACACAAGTGCAAGTAGACCAATCATAAATGAAAGAACAATAACATAATTCGGAGCTATAAATTCACATATTCAAATAAGTGAAGGTTTGATCGACAACATAATTTCCACCTGTCACGGGTGCTATCGGGCTCCATTTGCTGTAAAGTATTACCCCCCCCCCCCCCCGGGGACCCGACATATGACGTGTCCTTATTAACGCCAAATTAAAAAGTAAAAACTCCCACTATATATTACTCCATGTATATTCATCATCTTCACTTTTCTGATTACATTTTTTAAAATCTAGTTCAATTTAACATTTTATTTTTTAAATGATGCAGTATTTACAGAGTGCTCATGGATATGAGTTGAGTACCTGTTCAAGTATTATAAGAAACTTGGTATATGATCATGGAAGAGATAACTTATCGACAAATACGGAAGACAATGTGACGACAACCGCTGAGGAAAAGGCGGCAGCCGCTTCTAATCGCCACAGTGAAGCTGAGCGGAGACGACGTAAACGAATCAACGGTCATCTTTCCACCCTCCGTAGCCTTCTTCCAAACACCGTTAAAGTACTACAACCTCCATCACATATTTTAATCGTAGTATTAATTTTTCTTCTCTTCTATATTAATTTTCACTTCACATAAATAAGGAGGTTGCATGTAATACGATAAGATATTTCAAAAGTAAAGAGTAAACCTGTATAGTATATAAAAAGTATATCATAATAAAACATTTTGTTTAGCTCCTAAGAGATTCTAAATTTTCTTCCCCCAATTTGATGAAAATGAGGGAAGAAGTCCTTAGCTATTCTTCTAATCTATAATATCTCTTTAACTGAGTATTTTTTATGTGGATAAATAAATCGGGACAAATAGTAATATATTCACTCTATGCACATGTCCCATATTCCACAAAATGTTACTATTTTTATTTTAAAAGTACATCTTTAAAAAGTAACATAACTTTTGTTTTTTCTTTCTTTTAGTTCTTTTGATTTTTTATTGTTAATCAAGCAATGTGTAGTACAATGTTAAGTTGTGACTTAAAAAATGAACCTTTAACTTATTATCGTGTTGATGGCATGTAACGTTTATTTTGCTTTTCTTTCATTTGGATAGTCGGATAAGGCTTCATTGTTGGCAGAGGTAGTGCGACGAGTGAAGGAGTTAAAGAATGTAGCAGCGGAATTGAAATCAAGGAGTATGGAACAAAGTGACGAGACAATACAGAATAACGAGTATTGTATGATTCCAAGTGAAAACGATGAACTTGTGTTGACATACATAGGAGAAGATTCTAGTACAAAAAAGATTATGATAAAGGCTCGTATGTGTTGTGAGGATAGAGCCGATTTGATAGGGGAGTTAACTCGGGGGTTGGGTTTAATGCACGCCAAATTGGTGCGTGCAGAGATAGGGACGGTAGGTGGGAGGATAAAATGTGTGTTATGGGTTCACGTGTCAGCAGAAACAATAGAACTAGGGGTTCGTGATGTTAGAAGGGTGTTAAAGGTTGTTATGGATCGCGCAATGTTTTTGGATTTGCCAAGAAACAAGAGGCCTCGTCTAGTGGATCATTTTTGATATTGGTTCTTATGTTTGTGATTCTTGTTAGGGGTTATTTTGGCATATTAATATGTGTAAGTGTGAATGTTTAGTGTTTATATAGTATAATATCAATATATACAGTATTAGTTTTGAGTTCAATCACCTTCAAATAAGGTTACAAGTTTTGAAATGAAGTGATTTGTGCCATCATCAGATATCAATGGCATCCTTGTGTAGTAGTTTTGTAGCATTTGTTTCATTTTCTTGATTTTAATTCAAGTGCTCATAAAAAGTACTTTGTGCGACCAAAGATCAACCATATACGTAGTAATTATTAAGATAGCACATCTATAAATGATATTTAATGCATTGGCAACATGAAGGTGGCAGTAATTTGTCTTTTCAATTTTTTGATTAGGTATCTTTTTTTCACATGAGATTTGAGTGCAACATGCAACACATATAGAAGTTTCAGTTCATTCTCAACTAAATTATTTGCAGTTAATTATATTCATGTTGTATAAGCAACAAAGAATCTGATATGTATATACAGAAAACTAAAATTGTTTTCAAGTTATACATAACTCTTGTTTAGTACTATCCCAGTATGTCATATTTAAAGAATCCCATACTGAAAAGGTGGGATCAAATTATATATATTCATCCTGATGTTTTCAGTTACAGCATTTGGAAGATAACAAAATCCAGATGCAGCAGTGAGTGGCTTCTTGTCGATTTGTCTACTCGGTCACATATTATCCACTTGTCGACTTCATTGCGTACATCAATCAATGTTTGTAAAATACAAGATTTCTGCTGCAATTAGTTTTCAAAGCTTCCTCTAATGCATCAGCCTGGTCAAAACTAACTTTGAAGGACACCATTGTTACACCATCTTTTCCAGTGTCATAGTCCTGCTTGATTTCCTCAGCGTTAAACGACTGCAACTGCATATCATCAAGCAAAAATTAAGAGTCAGCATAATGGGTGGGTCGAGTAATGGAACAAGCCAAGTATCTTTTGTATAGGTCAGGTTGGATCGACTTAACTCAACGATAAACATTTGAAAGGCTTTATACATTAAAAAATACAGTACATTATGGGCGACTTTTGAACAGTTACCTTTTCTGCAAATTTGCTTACCCATTTGACCCCATAGTGATAACATGTAACCGAATCAGTCCATTTTGAGTAAGGGGGTCAAAATTGCTACCTCTAGTTTATTTACTACTACTAAATTATGATGTTAACCTTACCTGATGATAAACAATCCCGAGAAGATCATAAGTAACCTCAACACCCATAGGGACCTACAAAATATATGTATATCCAAAGTTATACATCATATTTACCTTTAGCAAAAAGCATCAAGATGAGCAAAAAGCCACATACAATGTTTTGTTCGGAAATTAATAAGTGCTTGTCTAAAAAAAATAACTTGCCAAGTGCACGGTAGTTCACTCGTCTCAAATTTAAAAACTTAAACAACAGTGATGAAATGGAAGTTCGTTGCAGGCCTACGAGATGAGAAAAGATACTACCTTTATGCCAATAAAATAAACTAGAAAGTAATATAAAAAGAAATTTATACCTGAGATTTTATAAGCCGCGTAGGGGCACTTTTCAAGCATTCGTTTGCTACTCCACCATAGGCCCTAACTAATCCTCCTGTGCCTAGTTTGATCCCTCCAAAATGCCTAAGAATATCAAAAACAACCACAAAAAATCAACAAGTTGCATTCTAATATGTTTACTCATATACATTGTTCATCAAGAATCGGGCGTGTAATCTGAAATGGTAAGCCGCTAAAGGCTTTTTTGTGTAAGAGGTTCTTTGTAAAAAAAAAAAAAAGATTATTGCTCAAAAAAAAATCAGAGGTATGTTTATAATATCAATGTTGAATGTGATTGTTTGATGATGAGCATCCAACTTTTATTAATGAGAGGAATAGATTAATGAAGCTAACTCGAGATAATATATACCTAATGACAACAACCATTACTCTATCTAATCCTGAATTCTCAATCGCCGAATATATAGGTTTTCCAGCTGTACCAGATGGTTCACCATCATCGTTACTTCGATACTGATTTCCAACCTAAAATTGAAAAAAACAAACTCAACGACTTTATAACTTCATCTTGAAGGTCCATAATCTAGTTATGTCCAACAACTTCATACTACTATTTACTAAAAACGACATTTCAAAATCGATTATGGTAACTAAAACACACATATACCTTATACGCCCAACAGTTATGAGTCGCACGTGGATCTTGAACCTGCAAATTCGTATAAGATACATATTAGCAGCAATCAACCGCATCAATTGTCAGCATAATAACAGTCAAATAAGGGTAAAATTCACATTCGTGATGGCTCAGTACTATTATCTGTATTATTGAGCAAAAACGCCTTAATTAGTTATTATTATTATTTTTTTTTAACGGCGATTGGGATCACCGAGGGGACTAAACCACCCGTTGCGATCATCTTCCGATTCGACAATGCCGATGCAGCGATAATAACCCCGCCCTCATCGCTGTCTGCGAGGAAACCTTAATTAGTTAATTTTCACAAGTTCATTTGCAATTAGAATTTCAATTTCGATAATTATATAAATGTAATTTAACAAGCTGACACTAAATTTTCAAAAAAATGTGCACACCTCAGACAGGAAAGATTGAGCGGAGCGTTCGTCGGAGATGTGACCGGCAACAGCAATGAATTTGCTCTTTTTAATATCGCGTTCTAAACTCACCCTTTCTGCGATCGTCGTGAAAGCACCGCTGCCGCTTCGGTTAGATGTAGCGGCGGCAACGGTGGTACGGCTGCTTGTGCTGACCATGGATCTCAGGTATGGCGATATCAAATTGGATACTTGCATTTGGATACACAGTTACCAGTTAACACGCACCCTAAATTGGGAAATTTTGGAACTCCATTTTTGGATCTTTAATCCAGTTACGACATTGTTTCTGGCAACGAAAATTTTATTTGGGCCAAAAGTTTCATAAAGATATTAGAAAATTGGGCCATAAATATTGAATATCTTTTTTTTCTTTAAAAGAGCATTTTTTCCGATGTTTTTCCGTTCAAACAATTTTTTCATCATGATTACATAAAAAGAAAACATACAGAGAGTACAATGTTATCACGCACGCTTGCCTGAGTGGCCAACGAATTTCCCAATCAAGCAGACCACCTGAGTTCAATTTCTGGCTATGCCAAATTGTTCAGAAAGGGAGTGTGATTAGAGGGTGCGAATAATGCGTAATTCACCCGGTACCAGGTCTCGCGCTAGGGGGGCTTGATTACTCGAGGTTTTACCCTCTACGAGTGAGCCAATGTACTTGTTCTAGGGGGGTTTCCTTGCTTACCCAAAAAAAAAGAGTACAATTCTAGGGGGGTTTACATACAGTTGCAAATCTAAAATGAAAACTCAAAGAAATTGCATTTTTTTCGAAGCTAATTATATTTGAATGAATACTTTATTAGTTGTTGAGCTCTAAAAAACTACTCCGTATTAATCATAAAAATATATGAGATCTTATCGTTAAATTTGAGCCTAAGCTTGTTCTTAAACACACACATGCGTATGGGACTATGGGCAATACAGTGCCCCGTTGCGCATTAGAAAGCACGGTAGTGCTCCATTATGAGGTTGATGAACGCATTTGTTATCTCTTTTATTTAAATGACCCCATTTAAATTTGGTGTTGAATTTGGGTTGATGTTAATTGTATTCGTTCACTTGTTTGACAGATTGGGAGAATTGGCTTTCAAGCTAGGGTGGTTCATGTTAGACGGATTAGATAGTTAAGCTCAAGTTCGTTTGTGGATTTGGTTCAGTAGGGTTTTACCATTAGGGTTTCGTAATGACTCTATAAATATGCTTCAATGTACTCTATGTTAGATGGATTATATATATCGGCCCAAGTCCAATAGTTGACTTGGGTCCATCAGAGTTTTTAGAGAGTTAGGGTTGCATATGTACTCTATAAATATCGTGCTATAATGAAGTTATACCGACGGGGTTTCATTCTCTAATCTTAAAACTTAAAACCTAAAATATCGTGCTATAATGAAGTTATACCGATGGTGTTTCATTCTCTAACAGTTCAAACGATACAAAAGTCCAGCTGGCCACTATTGTTGCGACTTTGTAGTAGTTTTTTACATTATCAAAATATTATTATTTTTAATCCTCATTCTTTAAAAAAGGGTGATCTCATCGATTTTATTCAGTTGTATTGGTTTTTTTTTGGCCAAGAGATGGAGGTAGGAAAAGTTGAAGTACTCTTTGCTCTCTAAGCCCTTTTAATTTCTCATTCTAGATCGTTGCTAGAGGTTTTTTTTTATATAGAATTTCTCAACCGGTAAAAAAGAAAGACCCAATTGCTTTCGATTACTACATCATTCGCTTGTTGAGACGTGTTGTTAGAGTTGTCATGCTTGAATGGAATCAACAAGGGATAATTACGGGAAAAATAGTTTTTGAATAAGACTACACGTTACAGTGAATGTCACGCGAAAATAAATTTCATCTTTTTGGGAGTAGAGAAAATTTTGACATTCACGTGACAGTGTCAAATAAATTTGGTGTTTATGAGAGTAGAGAAAACAGTGAATGTTAAATTTGAGTAGAAAAATTTTGGATCATGTGGTAAATTATAATTGTGAGTTGAATGTAACATAATTAAATTAATAATAAAAATATTATGTGTCGATTTTCTATTGGGTGTCAAAAATGTGTTCGCCCTTTTCTCAAATCTCACAACTTATTACATGCATCAGTAGGCTTGACGTTGTTGCCACATTGGAGTTAAAAATAACGCTCCGATAATGATTGTCTAGGAGACAAGTTGGGAAAGTAGCGCATGAACGGTAAGAATACATTTTTAACAGATATCAGCTACCTAAAACAGCTATACCTGAGTCCTGATAACCTCTTTTGGACATCACAAATTGATGCTGTTTTTGTTTAGAAATTCATCAAAAATTTTTTATAAAAAACTGGTTCCATATTGTAGCTTCAGTTTCATTCAAATAATTTCCATAGGATTAAACTGATGCATTGCTGATGATCTTGATCAATGGCACGTGTCTTGTCTTAGTTACCCGAGACTATTTCAAGGGTCAGTTTAAGCAGTCCATGATGGCATGACCCAACAACTCTAAGCGCCTGTATGGGCTGGTTCAATTATTGGCAGGTGTGGTTTATGGGTGTAGAGGAAATTTTGACTATGACGTGACAGTGTCACACAGGGGCGAAAGTGTGTAGGGGCAGGGGCGGCCGCTCCCAGTGAATTTTTTTTTTTCAGTGTAAAAATTTTAGGTTTTTTGACTTTGCCCCCGGTGGATTTTTTTTTTGCCCCCAAACCTACATATTTTGCCCCAAAACCTTTAAATTTTGCCCCAAAATCTCCAACTTCTGCCCCAAAATCTTCAAATTTTGTCTAAAAAAATTGCTACGGTTTAAATTTTTTTTTTGCCCCCGGTGAAAAAAATCCTAGTTTCGCCTCTGGTGTCAAATATTTTGGTGTTTATTGGAGTAGAGAAAATAGTGAATGTTAAATTTGAGTAGGAAAGTTTTAGATTACGTAAGAATTCATTTTTTAATAATAACATGAAAAATGTTATAATTCAGTAGGCTTATAACTATCTTTAATGGTTATAAGAACAAAGAGAGAAAAAAAGAGAAGAAAGAGAGAAGAAATATTGATATTGATATTTCAAGAGAAATGGTACACCTTAAATGGTTACCATACATGTCTATTTATAGTATAAAATATTACTATGCAAGAAATATAATAATAATAAAATTAACATCCAATCTAGTTATTTTATAACACAATCTAGATATTTTATAACACTCCCCCTTGGATGACAATTTTATTAGAGAATAACTATTACTGCCTCGTTAAAAACCTTGCTAAAGAAAACCCATTGGGATAAAACTTTAGCTAAGGGAAAAAGAGTGCAGCATAGAGTTGACTCCCCCTCAAATAGGCAACGCCTGAGTTGTTACATCTTCTGAACATGTCTCATGCCAATATTATGAACGTGTGTTCTGAAAATAGCAGTTGGCAGTGCTTTGGTATAAAGATCAGCAGAGTTGTTGATTGAACGTATCTCATTTTAATCTGGTTGTCTTTTACGAGATCTTGAGTATATGAGAAGAATCTGAGGTTTTCATCTGAAACTGTATCATCTAAATCTTTTATGTACAAGTTTAGCCCTTGTGATTTGTCTACAGTCTCCTTCATGGTTTGCTCAAACCCTTGTTTCAATTCCTATTCCTTTGTAGTCTTTTCTGAGCCTTACCAACATACCATTCTTTTCCATCAAACTTATGACCGTTAAGACTGTCTATGGCTTTGGCGCCTCGTCAGTATTTATATTTTGTTCAGTCACTTTTGATACTCTTCTTTCATTTGTATTATGCAAGCTGCATTATCTTCATATATAGTTGTTGGTGAAGATAGTTGTTAGTCTTTTATAGCGTTCTAGTCCACAAGAATCAATAATGATTTGTGTCATTGATCTCAACCAAACACATTTTCGAGTAGTTTCATATAATGCAAACACTTCGTCATGATCTGATTATGTTGCAACAAGTGTTTGTTTTAAGAACGCCATGATTTTTGTGGTACCTCCATTTAGGAATACATATCGAGTTTGAGATTTATCTTTATGAGGATTTGATGAATGACCTGCATATACATAATCAACCAAATCTTGTTTTGAAACGTTAGAATAAAATAATTTTAAATTAGCAGTTTCTCAAGGGTATCAAAATATGTGTTTATCCCATTCCAATGTCTTTTTGTAAGGGCTGAGTTGAACCTTGTCAACAAATTAACTGCAAAAAAATGTCAGGTCTTGTACAATTTGTAAGATACATAACAGTCCCAATTGCACTAATATATGGAACTTCTGATCCGTTAATATCTTCATGATCTTCACGGGGATGAAATGGATCAGTGTCAATATTGAGTGATCTAACAACCAATTGGCTTTATCTTTAAAAAAAAATGTTTTAAAATCTTTTCAGTATAAGTTGTTTGATGTACAAGTAGACCATTAGGCATATGCTCAATTTGCAATCCAAGGCAATACTTGGTTTTTTCAAGATTTTTTATTTCAAAATAATTCTTTAGAAGTTGAATGATTTCATAGATCTCTTTATTTGTTCATATGATGTTAAGAACATTGACATAATCAACTACGATCACATATCCGAACATTGTTTTTATAAAACATACGTGCAAAATAAGTTTATATGTATACCCTTTTTCTTATCAAGTAGTCATTTAATCGGTTATACCACATACGTCCCGTTTGTATAAACCCACTTAGAAATCTTTGTGATTTAATGGAATATATTCCCTTGGGTTTTACATTAGATGCTTATGATACCTTAACCCTTTAGGTATATTCATATATATCACTATTAAGTGATCCATACAGATAAGTAGTAACAACATTCATGAGATGCATTTAAATAACTACCAGGTTGATTAAGTATCTAATAAGTAATTGTATCCATTACAGGAGGATAATTTTTCCTCCTAATTCATTTCTGGTCTTTGTGGGAAATATTGAGTTACAAGTCTAGTTTTGCCTTGTAACTTCATTTGCACATTTCTTTTCGGATAAAAATTCATTTGTATCCCATACGTTTCACATCTTTAAAAGTGATAACGATTGATCCGAAAACTTTTCTTTTATCGAGCGATTCTAATTCAGCTCTTATTGCTCCTTTCCATTGAGCTCAATCATGTCCATTTTGTATATTCAATGACAGATTTTAGTTCCAGATCATCATCTTTATTCATGATGTCATTGTAACATTATATGAAAATATCTCATAGAGATTTTAGTTTCATTTCGGTTCCATAATATTGCATAATTTATCGCAATTTTAGCATTTACATTTATCAATATCCTCTGCAGAAGGAATATTGATTTGTGGTTCTTCTTGAACACTTTCTCTTACCTCATTATCAGCTGATTTTCTTTTTCGAGGATTTTTATCTTCGGAACCAATTGATCTTCCACGTTTGATGCGTGGCAAAGACTCAACAGTGACATTATTGCCAGCTTTTGAAATTTCAGTTCGAGCTGGAGCATTTATCGCTGGTATATATGATTTAGTCACTTTTTTATATCTGTAAATGCATAAAGTAATTAATTTGCAAGTTCTTGCATATGCATTATTTTTGAACTTTCGTTTCACATTCTTTTGTGCGAGTTCAATATACCTTAATTGATGTTCACATCATGAAGCATCATTTTATTTTTTATTTTTATTTCTCCCCTTAATCTAGGGAACAATGTTTTATTAAAATGACAATCAGCAAAACGTGCTGTAAAAACATCACCCATCATGGGTTCAATATATCTTATAATTGAAGATGTTTTATATCCAAAATATATTATCATCTTTCTTTGAAGAACCATTTTATTGTGTTGTGGTGATACAATTGGAACATACACTGCACAACCAATGTTTTAAGGTAGAAAATATTTGGCTCTTGGCCAAAATCAAGTATTAAGTGAAAATATTTACGACTTCCACATGGTATAATGCGAATTAATGTCGCAGCATGTAAATTTACATGTCCACATATAAATATTGAGAGATTTGTACTCATTATCAATTGTCTAGTTATTAGCTGTAAGCGTTTATCTATTGATTCAGCTAAACCAATTTTGTGTATGCACATGAGCAACTGGATGTTCAACAACAATCCCTGTAGATATATAATGATCATTAAATGCTTGAGATGTTAACTCACCAGCATTATTAAGTCTCATCCTTTTAATGATGTAATCAGAATAATGTGTTCTCAATTTAATAATTTGTGCAAGAAACTTTGCAAATGCCATATTACGGCTTGATAACATACAAATATGAGACCATCCGCTAGATGCGTCTATTAGAACCATGAAATATCAAAATGGTTCACATGATGGATGAATTGGTTCATATATCTTACCTTGAATTCTTTCAAGAAACATTTGTGATTCTTTTTCACAATATACTTTTCATTAATCACCATATGTGCTTTCCATTAATCACCATATGTGTTTTTTTTTTTTTTTATAAATCACCATATGTGTTTTTTTTTTATCATATATCCTTTTCACCATATACGCTTTTAATCATATGCGCTGTGTTTTTCACCATATGCGCTTTAATCATATGCGATTTTCATCATATGCGTTGTGCTTTTCATCATATTCGCTTTTTATCATATGCGCTTATCATATGCGATGCGCTTTTTATCATATGCGCTTTTTTATGTGAATAGTAAATTAATTAATTTCGTTTTACTATTCATATGAATTAATTTAGATTTACTATTTTGTTAATTGAGTAATATATATATACATCATATACTTGTGACTCCGAAGGCTCAAATGAATTTGACCATATAGTTATACGTTGTACCTTGCACATTAATTTTCAGTAGAAGCTTTAGATGCATATTATTTTCAGTAGAAGCTTTAGATGCACTTTTTTTTTTAATCACCAAATACCACAAACACTTTGTTTGCGTTTGTTCATAGTCATCAATGAAAACCATTTTCTTTAATTTTATTTTATACAATAAAATTAACGCATCATTATTCTTTTCAAAAACAATAATCTATTGTTATTGTTCACTTGTGCCATGTTTAACAACAAAAGTCAACAACCTCTGTCTTGTTTGTTGTGGCAACCAAAAACAACCTTTGCTTTTGTTACCGAGAATCCAAGACCAAAAAACAATTAATTTTTAATTAATCTTTTATCAAAACCATAAATGATTTTATTGATCTACGTTGATATGGCCATAAAGAATTGACGGCTGACCTACTTTTGTAAGTGTATTTCGGCTATCATCCCGAAAACGCACAACGACCTTTTTTTTTTTATGAACTATTTGTTTCATATCTAGCTTAGGCAATTATTGTGAACATTTTGTAATGACCCGGAAATTTCCGATCAAATTTAAACCTTAATCTCTATATGTTTCCGACAAGATAAGCAAAATCTGTAATGTTGAGTCTCGAAAGTTTTGAAAACTTTATGTAATCAACTAACCATTGGACTTTACCCTACGATTCACGAACAACCTATAATTTAAAACTCGAACCCGTCATGATTTATATATGAAATGATAAAAATTTACTATTAAACGATGCTATTTCAAATTAAAATTTTATATATTAAGTCGTTTTATTTTTATTTTTTTTATGATATAATTTTTGTAATTTTTTTTTAAGAAACAAAGTTAAATTAAAAATGTACAATTTTTAAAGCACAACGTACAACAACGTGTAGCTTAAATAGTTGAATCGAAATTAATTCATTTACTATTCATATGAATAGTAAATAAAATGAAATTAATTAATTTACTATTCACATGAAAGTGACATGATAGAAATTATTAATTATAAGTTACATAATATACCCCTAAAGTATTTGAGAAATACAACTTTTTAAATTCTAAAGATTCGTAAGATTTAAAATTGAATTATTATATATTATTTATTTTACACGTTTTAAAATTTTATATTATTATATTATTATATTATTACTTTATTTTAATTATTATATTATATTTATATTATTATATTAAATATATACGTATATATATATCACACGACACAAACACATATCTCGAATTCATTTCATTTCATCTTCTGTCTCTCAATCTCTTTCTTATATATTCATATATTATTATTATTATAATTATTAAAATTATTATTATTATTATTATTATCTATATTAAGATTAATATTATTATTAATCTTGAGATTAGGAGTACCATTAGTATTAAAATTCTATGACGGGGTTCTGCCCAAGTGTTCCAAAATTGGTGTCATGAGTGGAATAAAATTAAGGAGATTATGGGTTATAGCTATGGAGGTTATGGGTAATGATTGGGGGTTTTGCTCGTGAGTCAAACTAATGTTTATCATCTCCGTTGCGTCTAAATACTATCCTGCAATATTGAATCTCAATATTGATACGTTCGTGAATCCGAGGCCAACCTTGCACTTGTTAAATGACGTATTATGTATTTTTACTACGAAATACAGTATGGTGAGTTTCATTTGCTCCCTTTTATATATATTTTTGGGACTGAGAATACATGCGCTGTTTTTATAAATGTTTTACGAAATAGGCACAAGTACTAAAACTAATTCTACGTGGGTTTAAACCAGAAATATACCCTTAGCTTGGTAACATTAAACTACTTGTCTATGTACGGTAGGCGCGAATCCTAAAGATAGATCTATTGGGCCTGACAAACCCCATCCTGACTATGGGATGCTTTAGTACTTCGAGGTTATTTTAAACACACCTGATCTGGTGTACTTCAGAGGGTAAAACATGAACGTTAAGGCTTGTTACCGGGTGCCTACAACTTATAGAATACTTTTATACACTTGCGAGTGTACATATATTTATAAACGGAAATCTTGTGGTCTATTAATATATTGAAATGATTGTTATGATAAACCTATGAACTCACCAACCTTTTGGTTGACACTTTAAAGCATGTTTATTCTCAGGTATTAAAGAAATCTTCCGCTGTGCATTAGCTCATTTTAAGGATATTACTTGGAGTCATTCATGGCATACTTTGAAAGACGTTGCATTCGAGTTGTTGAGTTCATCAAGATTAATATTAAGTCAATTATAGTTGGATGTAATATGAAATGGTATGCATGCCGTCAATTTTTGATGTAAAGAAAGTTTGTCTTTTAAAAACGAATGCAATGTTTGTAAAACGTATCATATAGAGGTCAAATACCTCGCGATGTAATCAACTATTGTGAATCGTTTATAATGTATATGAACGGGTCCTTTCAGTTGGTATCAGAGCGTTGGTCTTAGCGAACCAGGTCTTGCATTAGTGTGTCTAACTGTTAGTTGTTTAGATGCATTAGTGGGTCTGGACTTTGACCGTGTCTGCATGTCAAAAGTTTTGCTTATCATTTCTAGTCGGAAATCACCTGCTTATCATCCTTAGGAAATTGCCTGCTTATCGTTCATAAGTCTAGACACGTCTTACTGCATTTACTGCATCGATAGTGTATAGACAAAATTCATATCTTAGCGTATTTGTTACTGTAGAATCGCCTGACACATGTCGTAAATTTCTCCGTAGCCTACGGAATCTTTTGATATTCTATGAAGTTAGAATATCATCCTATATTCGAAAATCATTTCACATCGAAGATCCTTTTTCATCCGCTAAATTGCCTTCTTAGCAATGAATCTGAAGTAATTACCGTCGAACCTGTTTGAAACACCATTTTCTCTCTTATTTCTAAAATAGCTCGTCACGGTCCCATATTTCGAATCTTATTCATCCACTCGCTTCAACCGTCAATCATCCCGTAGTACTAGAAGAAGTTAACGAACTACGCGCTCGTGTGACGACTTTGGATAACCTGGTGCGAAGGTTACAGCAGCAGCACCAGCAGCATAATCAGTACCACCATCATCGACGTCGACAGTACCCTTATCATCCCTAAACCATAACCGTGCCGTAACCCTCAACATCACAATTTGTACCTCGGATATCAACATCACACGCCTCAATATTACCATCTGTACTTCGAGCATGATCTTTGTACTACATATCGTTCTACATCGATTATCTTCGCTTTACATATCGTTCTACCTCATTTATCTTCAACATGGCGATTATGTAATTTCTAAAGTTTTAGAGATTATGTAATCTAGTATTAACGATAAATCAAATGAGTTTAATATCCTATTGACTCATTAAAATGATTACATCCGACGAAAATATATATGCAAGTATATTTTCATAAAGAATGTAATTAAAAGTTTTTTTTGTACAAACTGTTAATGGTGAAAAATATTTTAACGGGTAGGTAGTACCCGAGGAATATTTAGATTTCACATTAATAAGTTACACTGTACATTCTTCGAATCTGATTCAACGGTCAACTATTATTCTACTTACAACCACCGATATTCGTATCCGCACACCCCAGAATAACCATTTCCATTCAAATTTCATATTCGGATTTTGACCTATCAGAATCCAACAAGTGGCATAAAGAAGAAAACATTGGACAAAATAAAATTTATTAGAAACAGACGAATTAACTAATTGAAATATTGATAGGAGTCCACGCTAACTGTTCCTAGCTAACTGTTCCCGGCTAACATTTAATTTATCGCAATTTACATTCTCGCAATTTTATTTATTGTTATTTAATTTCTGCACTTTACATACTGTCGGGACACATGTACAACAATACGTCGGATTAATTCTGAGACAACACGTTGTATAATGGGTCATGATATATTTATTTATTTTACGCACTTTAAATAACGGGACACGTATACAAGGTTTCGACTTATCATATTGACCCATCTATATATATATTTCGGAACAACCATAGACACTCTATATGTGAAGGTGGGAGTTGGCTATACAGGGTCAGAGTTGATTCCAAAATATATATATACTTTGAGTTGTGATCGACACTGAGACCGGTACACGGGTAACGATACGTATTAATTAATTCAAATATTATATATTTAATTTATATATGAAATTATTGGACCATTGGACAATCGGACTATTGGACTGCTAACTTTGGACAATTAAAATGAATTAAAATGTTGATTATAACATATGAAATTGAACAATTCTTCAAGCTTGCCACTTGATTTTATCTTAAACCTCATTCGTATCTTGACGATTACAATTCGCATTCAAATCTTTTCATGATTCTTGAAAACACTTCGATCGAGAAGTTGAACCAGCCGCACATCATACACGAAAGAAAGATTTATGCATACAGTTATGCACCTGAAAAACTTTCGAAACCGAAGTTATAGTTAAATCGTATCCGCGTTGAATTCCTTATCATTCATTAGCAAAAATAACCTTACAATTCCTTTCAAAGTAGCCAATTTTGTCACAGCTCCACTTCGAATTCTCAGTAGGACTACTCTTATTATAACCTCAATATATATACGTTGTCTTTTCGTCGTCGTTACCGTAGAACCTTTAGCAGATGTACCAGCAGCTCGTCTCCTCTTTGGCGAAACCCGCAATCAGTATTCTGAAAATCTCACGGAACTTCTTCCATCATACCTATAATGTCTATCCCTAAGAATTTCATACTCCGAATGTGAAGTTTTTGAAAAACACCCTGAACTGCGAAGTAGTTCTTGGAATGCTGATGAAGCAGCAAAAACCATAAACGACTTTAACAAGTCAAAGGTTGACGATAAAGTACAGTAGGTTGGTAAAGCTCAGAAAAAGAGAATGTTTGGAACTGGAAAACGGATCGAGCGAAGTATAAAGGAGGCTGTGGACAAATCGTGAAAACTAAACCTGACTTCAAAGGATCCAAACGATTCAGTGCCTGCTGAAACCGTTAGTATGAACCCTACCCCTCATTCTAAACCTTCACAGACAAATCTTCCTTGTTATCCATCGACGATAGAAAATCTAAGATATCATCGTGCCTTTCATTATAATTATCCTCAATGTCTCTGAGGATATTTTCACAACTATTCTTATCTGAGTTCATGAATCTCTCCATAATATCTGCGTTACAACTGTGTTAGCTTCTAAATTCTGAAACCTTCAAGTTTAAAATATGAATGTTTTGAAGTAGTGTTGGGAACTAATGCACGAATTAGTATAATATAATGAAACATGATCAACTTCATTATATTACAGTAAGTCATGTTGAGTTTCTAATGGAATGTGATGATTCCCAGTACCATCATCATGTGCCATGTTACACGGCTCTTACATTCTACCCAATCTCCAAACATATCAAGAACATACCATCTTGATAGTTCTATCTTTCTGGAAATTCCGGTAATTTGACAAATCAAAATCGTGCCATTACCATTTCTTTCTAAGAGCATTAGCTATGTTCATTTCAAAACTCATATCTACGAATTCCGGACCATTACAAAATATGCTTAGTTAAAGAGGAGGAAAAGAAAAAGAATGAAGCTCCGAAATAAAAATTGTAGTAAAAATCGCAGCAATTAGGAGAGAACATTAACTGTGGATGATAATGATTATAGAAGACAGAAGCAGGGACATCGAAATATAAGGGAAGATATAAAACCCAACAACCATCCAGAAATTACAAACCGTGTACATCAATGCAGATAGCAATATAGAGACACGGGAGAACTAGAAACACTATAAACACAAGAGTATAGTAGAAGTAAATAGATTCTTCTGGTGGTAAATGAAAAAGAAGAATGACAGATGTGAAAATTAAGAGTATATCAAGAATCAGAATGGGATGGAGCATTTTAAGGAATACTCTAAGGTATAAATTGAAGGAGAAATGATAGAAGATGTGGGAAGTAAGAAAGGGAAGAAGGTGAATTTATAGTGAAATATCCGACAAAGAAATCGAAACAGACTTGCCACATTAAAATCAAAGAAGATCCTGATCACCGAAGAACCAAATCTTATTACGTAAGGTTTTCTTTAAATTCCTTAAATTCCGGAAAACAATCATAACCACGTCATCGGTTAAAACAATTCCATATTTACTCATTTCACTCTTTTGAGAAAGTTTCACTCGTGCGCTTCACATGATCGAATCGTTTTATCTACATTACTCAATGATGATAAAACTCAATTATTACCTCATATTCGTCATGAAAACACCCCTATTGTTATCTATGACAACCTCTATCAAATTTCGGGGACGAAATTTCTTTAACGGGTAGGTACTGTAATGACCCGGAAATTTCCGATCAAATTTAAACCTTAATCTCTATATGTTTCCGACAAGATAAGCAAAATCTGTAATGTTGAGTCTCGAAAGTTTTGAAAACTTTATGTAATCAACTAACCATTGGACTTTACCCTACGATTCACGAACAACCTATAATTTAAAACTCGAACCCGTCATGATTTATATATGAAATGATAAAAATTTACTATTAAACGATGCTATTTCAAATTAAAATTTTATATATTAAGTCGTTTTATTTTTATTTTTTTTATGATATAATTTTTATAATTTTTTTTTAAGAAACAAAGTTAAATTAAAAATGTACAATTTTAAAGCACAACGTACAACAACGTGTAGCTTAAATAGTTGAATCGAAATTAATTCATTTACTATTCATATGAATAGTAAATGAAATGAAATTAATTAATTTACTATTCACATGAAAGTGACATGATAGAAATTATTAATTATAAGTTACATAATATACCCCTAAAGTATTTGAGAAATACAACTTTTTAAATTCTAAAGATTCGTAAGATTTAAAATTGAATTATTATATATTATTTATTTTACACGTTTTAAAATTTTATATTATTATATTATTATATTATTACTTTATTTTAATTATTATATTATATTTATATTATTATATTAAATATATACGTATATATATATCACACGACACAAACACATATCTCGAATTCATTTCATTTCATCTTCTGTCTCTCAATCTCTTTCTTATATATTCATATATTATTATTATTATAATTATTAAAATTATTATTATTATTATTATTATCTATATTAAGATTAATATTATTATTAATCTTGAGATTAGGAGTACCATTAGTATTAAAATTCTATGACGGGGTTCTGCCCAAGTGTTCCAAAATTGGTGTCATGAGTGGAATAAAATTAAGGAGATTATGGGTTATAGCTATGGAGGTTATGGGTAATGATTGGGGGTTTTGCTCGTGAGTCAAACTAATGTTTATCATCTCCGTTGCGTCTAAATACTATCCTGCAATATTGAATCTCAATATTGATACGTTCGTGAATCCGAGGCCAACCTTGCACTTGTTAAATGACGTATTATGTATTTTTACTACGAAATACAGTATGGTGAGTTTCATTTGCTCCCTTTTATATATATTTTTGGGACTGAGAATACATGCGCTGTTTTTATAAATGTTTTACGAAATAGGCACAAGTACTAAAACTAATTCTACGTGGGTTTAAACCAGAAATATACCCTTAGCTTGGTAACATTAAACTACTTGTCTATGTACGGTAGGCGCGAATCCTAAAGATAGATCTATTGGGCCTGACAAACCCCATCCTGACTATGGGATGCTTTAGTACTTCGAGGTTATTTTAAACACACCTGATCTGGTGTACTTCAGAGGGTAAAACATGAACGTTAAGGCTTGTTACCGGGTGCCTACAACTTATAGAATACTTTTATACACTTGCGAGTGTACATATATTTATAAACGGAAATCTTGTGATCTATTAATATATTGAAATGATTGTTATGATAAACCTATGAACTCACCAACCTTTTGGTTGACACTTTAAAGCATGTTTATTCTCAGGTATTAAAGAAATCTTCCGCTGTGCATTAGCTCATTTTAAGGATATTACTTGGAGTCATTCATGGCATACTTTGAAAGACGTTGCATTCGAGTTGTTGAGTTCATCAAGATTAATATTAAGTCAATTATAGTTGGATGTAATATGAAATGGTATGCATGCCGTCAATTTTTGATGTAAAGAAAGTTTGTCTTTTAAAAACGAATGCAATGTTTGTAAAACGTATCATATAGAGGTCAAATACCTCGCGATGTAATCAACTATTGTGAATCGTTTATAATGTATATGAACGGGTCCTTTCAATTTGGTCCCTATAAGAGCATTTATTTTTTAGACTTTTAGTTGATTTGTACTTGTCACAATTAGGGATAGCACCCGCGGGTCGTGGATGCGGATCCATTGGATCCATCACCCGTACCCGCGGATTTTTTTTAAGAGACATCCGATTGAACCCTTGTTCGTTGAAACAATTTGACTATATTTTTACTCCCCATTATTAAACGGGCCATTTTGATGCACACTCTTAAAAAAATAATTTGTTTTTTAAGTTTTATTATTCAACCTCCTTTTTTCAACGGTCACGTTTTTTAACAAAACATTTGACAAGTTTGGAAAAAAGTTTTTTATTGATTATCATCAAAAGTTTTCTATTGTCACTCTACTGGATGGAATTATGGCATACAATCAAAATTGCAACCCAACACTACATAAGAACAAAAAGGTTGTTTTTAATTAACATATGTATATGTGTTAAACTCGGAATAATAATAACTTATTTTAGAAAATTAACATAAGACATGTTGAAACATTTTTGTCACATTTAGCTCATCAAGTCTAATACTTATCATTGATAGATTTTATCACGTCTAGGAGATGTTTACTTTTTTCTTGTATTAAGTCCTACTTTCATTTACCTTTGTTTGGAAAAAAGTTTTTTTTTTTACTTTGCTTTCCCCCTTTCTGTAAAACTCATTTAAACACTTTCTTTGTTTTTTTTTTTTTTAAAAAACTTCCTTTTTTTTTACGTTACCCGTAAATTATAAATATATAAAAAAAACTTTTTGTTTAAATTTTTTTTCTAGTTTTTAAAAGGCCACTTGACCAATTTTTTAATTCTTTCACAACACCTGATATCGTGATCGTGACCTTTCACCAAAGCAAGAGATATTCTTGATAAACTAAACACGGACTCGTGTTTGAAATTGTCGGCCACAAAAAAATTCATTTGATAAAAGTATATATATTTTTTTTAGTTATAGAAGGAGACCACTTCATTTTCAATACTTCATTTTTGACAAAAAACTATTCCATTTTACCATCCCCTTTTTTTTTCTTACTTTAACTTTTAAGATATACTTTTAATAAAAATACAAACTACTTTTTCTTATTTTAACTTTTAAGATTTACTTTTAATAAAAATACAAACTACTTTTTGTATTTTAACTTTTAAGATTTACTTTTAATAAAAGTACAAACTACTTTTTCTTATTTTAACTTTTAAGATTTACTTTTAATAAAAATACAAACTATTTTTTATTT